>NW_027623733.1:62255-78716 GCF_034508935.2 Berghia stephanieae
AATGTGAATTATTAGAGTTACAATTGCCTACAAATAAACTTTTGAATCTTGTAAAAAAGAAAAATAATGCATTCGCGCAGGTGTGTCCTGGGACAGTCCTGTCCTAGTGCGGAACCCCTTCTGAATAGAAATTTTCTCCAGTGGGACAGGACAAATTTGTCCCGGGACAGTTTTGTCCTAGTGCGGAAGGAGTCTAATAGTATCTAATAGAGATTTATCATCGCCTTCATCCTGGGTGGGGTTCCTGACCTCACATAGTGGGCAGGGAAGTACTTACTGCGTCCTCTATTCCCCTATAGCTGTTTACCAAATTGCTGTCTGTCTTTGTCTTGGAATGAGATTACTTGGTTTTATCCTGGCGCTGGCCGGGTACCCCAGCTGGGTGTCATATTTTTTTTCTTGTAAATCATCTCTCTGTTTTGCACTGTATTATTTTTGTTTACATGTTATATATGATTTGTAAACATTTGAGTGTATTCCTCTTAGTGGGGCCCTGTGCTTGTGCTTGGATGAGACTTTTAGGTGATCTCAAACTAAGTACGTTGACAGTGTGCTATTGGAATCTACATCTGGTCCCTAATTGAACCAATTCCCCTTTGTCTTACCTTTTCTTGTGTGCTTTAAATGTCATTCTAGAACTGTTTACTATCCCATTGTCTTCCTTATTACTGTCGCTGATATGACCTTTATGTGTTGCAAGCGCCGTAAAACCACTGAAAACAACAAACACCGCCTTTATCATCATTATCAGCATTGTAGTCATCGTCGTCGTCGTCGTCGTCGTCGTTATTTTTACCTTCAACAAATGCATGAATTAATTCTGTGGACTTGCAGAAATTGTTGAAGACATCGATAATGTCCTTCCCAGATACACGAGGTTTTCTCTTCACTAGGCTGTTTATTGAAAAATGATCAAAGGCGCAGGATTTGTACTCACGACTTATGGCATCATTATCACACTGACATGGCCGGCAAAAACAAAACAAGCAAACAAACAAAAACAGTAAAAGTCTTCAGCCTCAGATTTTTCAATTGTATTTTTTTTTTTTTTTAATGTCCAATCCGTGAAAAATTAGTACCATAGAAAAAAATAATATGCCCCAAAAAATCTTCATGAACTGCGAAGCCCATCAAGCTTAAGTGTTAAACATACAGTAGTAGTAGTAGTAGTAGTAGTAGTAGTAGTAGTAGTAGTAGTAGTAGTAGTAGTAGTAGTAGTAGTAGTAGTAGTAGTAGTAGTAGTAGTAGTAGTAGTAGTAGTAGTAGTAGTAGTAGTTGTTGTAGTAGTAGTAATTAAATGACTATAGGGTGTCCAAACAATATACCGTCTTGAGCTTTTTTTATATAGCGCAATATCCACTAGATCTGCTCAAAGCTCTTTAGTAATAGTAAATAGTAAATAATGAAAAGATATAGCGCCTAAACATCCACGTTAATCATGCTCTGCGGCGCTTTACATAATAAAAATAAAAATGTTTAAAAACAACAAAATTAAAAATCACGACACTACATGATACATCATAAGCATGCATACAAAAAACGAAATCTAAGCAACATCTATTATATGAAAAATAAGCCTCGCGGAACAGCTCCTTAAAGATGATAAATTTTCACAGGACTTTGTCCGAGGACTAAGTGCGTTCCATAGGCGTGGAGCTATGAATGAATAAGCTTTTTCACCGAAAGTGGATTTTGAGCTGGTAACTTTTAGAAGTTGGGACTGAGATGATCTTAAATTTCGAGTGGGTTCATATTTTTTAATCAGTTCCTGCAAATATTCAGGTGCCAATCCATCCAGACATAAAAAAAACATAGCACAATATTTTAAATTCTATCTTATACTTCTCAGGAAGCTAGTGCAATTCCTGGAGAACTGGTGTTATATGATCTCTTTTTTCCCCGTTAATTTTATAAGTCTAGCCACTTTATTTTGAATTTTTTGTAGTTGATGAATTAATCTACTTTGACAGCCAATGAGCAGGGAATTGCAATAATCTAATCTGCTAGTAATAAACAAATTAACAAGCATCTTTGTAATATCTTCATCAATATAATGTCTGATTCTTCCAATGTTTCTAATGTGATAGTTACAACATTGGCATTTTTATTTTAAACATGATCTTCCATGGATAACCCTTGATCTAAATACACCCCAAGATTGCTCACACAAGAACTAGGTTTAATAGCATATTCACCCACTAGTATCTCATTTGTAGATATTTTTGAGAGTTGATACCTATTTCCAAAAATTATCATTTCCCTCTTGTCATCATTAAATTTAAGTTTGTTTAGTTTCATCCAATCCTTTATGTTAGCAATGCAATTTTCCATAACAAATACTGATGACAGCTCTGAATCATTATTGAGTTTTGTATACAGCTGAGTGTCATCAGCATAAAAATGAAAATCAATGGGAAAAGTGGATAACATATGAGAAAGGGGAGCAGTATACATTGTAAAAAGGAGGGGGCCGATAATAGATCCCTGAGGCACTCCACACGTTAATATGGATGGAGTTGATACATGGTTTTCTATAATTACTGACTGAGTTCTTCCAAACAAATATTCCTTTAACCAGTCCAAAGCTGTGCCACTGATATAAAATTGATCACGTAGTCTGGTCAAAAGTAAATTTTGAGCGATAGTGTTGAATGCCGCACTTAAATCTAGTAAAACAAGCATCGCAGCACTTTTATTATCTATATCAGTTACAATATCATTAAAAACTTAAGTAATGACATTTCCGTGCCATGGGAGTCTTTGTAGGCAGATTGAAATTTAACATTTACCTTAAGGCATTCTTCTCTAGATGGTTAATAATACGAGCAGCAACAACTTTTTCGATTAATTTTGAAATGAAATTTAAATTTGACACAGGTCGAAAATTATTTAACTCATTGCAGTCAAGATTTGCTTTTTTCTTCAGGGGTCTAACCAAAGCATGTTTCAGCATATTTGGAAAATCGGCCAACGTTAGATTATCATTTACGATAGATGCAATTGCTGGAGCAAGATACTTTGAACATGATTTATGAGCCAAGTTGATGTTTTATCTAGCGGGCATGGTTTATTAGGCATATCTGACAAAATATGTTTAACTTCCTCTATTGTTATCTTTACAAAGGGTCCCTGGCCAACAACAACCCTATAAGGCGACATTTCCTTTTTTGCCGACAGAAACAACGCTGTTAACGGCCAAGTACTCATTTCACACCTGAGTATGGTGAGAGAATAATGTAAAGAGCCTTTTCCAAGTAGGGACATTTGATAACCGGCCATGGAATTGGACCATGAATTGTTTATTAATATATTTCTTTACATTTGAACTCTAGTGAAGGGGCGCTCCATCCTGTTGGGAGAAGGTGTGAGGTAAAATATCATCAAGTTGAGGAACTCCCTATGATTTTAACATGGCCAAATAATTTGTTGCTGTCAATGTCGTGCCCTCAAAAAGGAAAGGGCTGATCGCTTTTTCCTGGCCAGCGCATACAAGAACTTGACTTTTGGTAAATTACAACAATACCTAATAACATCATTCGGTTTATCTTTAATCCAATATCGAACACTGTTTGTGTCCATGGACACGCAAAAGGTTGACTTATCATCTGTAATCACGTATATAGATCTACCATAATTTACTGACTACGCTGACTGCTTAATAATAATAGATGACACTTGTATAGAACATTTTCAAAATTATATGATGCTCAATGCGCTTTACATTGTCATTTTTAAAAAAATGCATTTCTTGTGTCACGACCCGCTACACACACGCGCGCGCGCACCTACTCACGCATGCACATAATATATTAATAGGTTATAAACATATAATATGTCTAAGATTAAAAATAGGCAGATGTGAAGAAGGAAATGTTTTAGTTCATATTAAAAAGAATTAACAGTTGGTTGTTCCCTAAAGAAAGTGAGCGTGGAGTTGTACTCAATTATTGTTCAACTAATTGGATAATTTGTTTCCTTGAATACTACTTGTGACAACTCACTTTTTACTTTGTTTTGGTGGTCGTCGCCTTGTGTTGTCACTTAATTCAAGGGCAGTTTTCCGGCTCTAGTTTAAAGAAGGCTAAGACCAGAGACAAATCAGCCAACTTATCAACTGAGTCTTTCAAACTATCTATCTGTATCCATATTGTGTCGTAATTTGGTAAGAATGTTTAAGACAAATGCCTTTTACTGCTGGATTTTGATATGACATGAGCTAAATACGTCACTTACCTCTGATAAGCACAGTATCTATTGCCATAAAACAAAACAGAATTATAATTATTTTGTTACATAGAGCCATCGTGAATGTTTATCAATGTGTCACTACAGCTTGTTTCAACACTATAATTTCCATATTGCTAGGGTCTGTTTGATTCGCTGCTAACACCAAATAGCTACCATTTAAAAATTAACCTTAATAAAGACTGTTGATGTCCAGTACCATACATGTAAATCTTAATAATATTCATGGTGTTTCATTTCATTATTCCTTGATCCCGATTTAGCCACTCTTTTATTTTATGTTTTGTTCTATTCTCAAAATATTGATTACATTTACAACTATTTTTCTTTTGTGATATTTTGTTCAACTTAACTTATTAACCACTGAACTGCCTTACCCTGGAAAAACACGTAATTAAACATTTTGTCAGAAAACTCGTCCTCCAAATATTGATCGATTGACTGTAAATGACCCTCGTCTCGAGAAAAAGTCTCAAACTTTGGACTTCGAAGGACGAGTTTTCTGGTCAAATTTTGAAATACGTGTTTTCCCAGCGTAGGCAGTCAACTGGTTAATGATTGACATAGTATGACCAATTCAGTCGGAAGTGGTGCGTGACTCCCCTCAAGGATGAACTTAACATAGCTGGCAACTTGCATGCCAAGCAGTCTCTGGGGGCTCGTGATTGATTGTTAGTAAAAGGAAATGGCAATTTTGTATTGAATTCTCTCTTTTTTTCACTACCTCTACGTCTATACAGAATATGCAAAGGTCTTTCTATTCTGCCAGGTCACCAACTAAGCTATTCTGCATTATGACACGGAGGCGTGATATCTATCCTGATTTGTCCTGGAAAATTGGGCCACGATAATCTTATTGTTATCTTTATCTAATAACATAATATAATGCTTAGAATTTTCATCAAGTAACTTGTTATATTATTTTCGAAGACATGCATCTTAAATCTGCACTTTTATGATATAACTACATCTAAAAAACAACAAAGATATTCATAAATTATGTTGAAGAATGTATCAATAGTGAGTATCACAGATCGTGCATCAACATTTCTAACACTATTTCTAATTCTAGAAAATAGCATTACGTATGTTTACTCTTGTCACTATTCATTTGTTCTCTTCCGGACTCCAGTTTTCATGAGTGTTTTTTTGTTGTTGGTAATTTTTTAAAGAAAAAATAAACAGAAATATGTTCATCAAACTTTAAGAAATTTAGTTGCATCACAATATAACAGAAGGACATTCTTTATTCTGAATAGATATCTTGGAAAGTAGTTGGATTTACATGGAAAAGACAATAAAACCTAACAGCTGTTCCTTTTGAAACAATCTTTTGGGAGAGCAAACGCGATTTTATCCAGCTAACCGCCGTACAATGGGAAAACTCGTATTCAAACATTTGACCAGAAAAGTCGTCCTTTGAATATTGATCGATTTAAATTACCCTCTTCTTGGCAAAGACTCAAACTTGGGACTTCGCGAACTCCTAGGCTAGAGAGCATTTGTCAAGATAAGGGTCATTTAAATCGATCGATAATTGAAGGACGAGTTTTCTTTGCCAAATTTTAAATACGAGTGTTTACCAGAATAAGGCAGTTAGCTGGTTAATGCTTTAGCAATATGGGATAATCGATTGTGACAAAGGCAGCCGACAGATTTATGGGAGCTCAGATTTATATGAGGTATTTCAGTATTAATGCTTTAAATGCAGAGTGGAAATTCACTAAAGATTTAGATATAGGAATTTATTCAAGTTGTTAACACCGTGCGCCCTTTGGTAGCCGAGTTATGACGTCATCTATGGAAAAGAATAATTTTGACATAAATCGTTATCTATTATGGCTTTGTCCGATATGATTCTCGAACCTTGACAGACAACTTACTGAAAATATTGCCATCTCATCTGAAGAAACCTTTTACGTATCCGGGCATGTACACAAACACATTGTTCGACATTGGAGGAAACAAAAAACTAGATGAAGTTATTGAGTGCCGTCGCAACTCATCAAAAGTCAATGTCTGGTGAGAACTGACCAGGGAAAGAGCGATCGGTCCGTTCTTTTTTTGACGACATGACAGTGACAACAGAAAGCTATCGGGCCATGTTAGAATATCATATATGGAGCTCCCACTCAGTGGAGTTTAAATGTGAAGGAATTTTTAAATGAACAGTTCCCAAACCGATCATCCGACCGAGATGGTCCTATTTACTGACCTCCAAGATCACCTGATCTAACCTCACTTGACATTTTTCATGGGGATTTGTGAAGAGCAGAGTGTTTAGAACCTCTGTGAGAGACATGCGTGACCTGAAGACAAAAATAAGAGAAACCGATATCTGTCTGTCACATTACTCTGTAGAGACGTTTGCGACTTGTCATTGGAAATAATGCTGGTCACGTGGAGCTTTAAATCGGACGGTTGCACTAACGCACGATCACAAATAAGATAGAAAAAAACTGAATAATTTTGGATTACTCTGTTGAAAACCAAATTGATGCCGTTGTAGATGTTCTTGAGTTCTTCCAACCTGAAATGTGTCAATAATCTTAAACAAAAACACACTCTACATTACGATTTATGTCAAAATAACAATTTTCTACTGGTGACGCCATAGCTCAGCTACCACAGGATGTACAGTGTTACAACTTATATCAATTAAAACTTGAATAACTTCTTCACCTATGGCAAAAAAAAAACCGTTTGATGAAATATTACATAGCTTTGGAGCTATTCAGAGAGAGAGAGAGAGAGAGAGAGAGAGAGAGAGAGAGAGAGAGAGAGAGATAGTTAGATAGATAGCTGGATAGATAAACAGAGAAAGGGAGAGAGTGGGAGTGAGAGATGGAGAGAGAGAGAGAGAAAGAGAGAGAGGGGGGGGAGAGAGAAAGAAAGAAAGAGAGAGAGATAGATAGATAGATAGATAGATAGATAGATAGATAGAGAGAGAGAGAGAGAGAGAGAGAGGGGGAGAGGAAGAGAGAGAAAGAGAGAGATAGAGGAAGAGAGAGAGAGAGAGAGAGAGAGAGAGAGAGAGAGAGAGAGACGTATACGGTGCATTAATCGAATTGATACGTTTTAATGATCATGCAACCTCTCATGTTGCTATAATATGTATCGACATGGATCCCTTTTTTTTTACCATTGTCCTGCAGTTTGGGTCCCGGGTTAGTTAATTAATATGCGGTGCGTATTCAATTTTTCAGTAGACAGTTATCTTATATTATTATATTAAAAATACATAGTCGAACAAATATTTTTGTGGTTTTTGACTCGAATTTCTTTTTTTTTTATTTGTTTGTTTTTTGTTTGTTTTTTTTTTCTATTTGGTTTGTTTCTCTCTCTCTCTCTCTCTCTCTCTCTCTCTCTCTCTCTCTCTCTCTCTCTCTCTCTCTCTCTCTCTCTCTTCCCCCCCCTTCCCCCGAAAACCAACATATTGATGCGGATGTAAACGTTGCTGCTCGAATATCGAAGAAATAAATAACATTGTGAAATTGAATACAAGCTTCAATTTAATATACGAAAACATAAAATGAACGTTTCGAGCTTCCCCTGTATCAATAAAACAAGATGAATGAAACACTACAGACCAAGAATATGTGGGAGTGGCGTTGTTAAGATGAATTTTGTTTATTCATCTCAACAACGCCACTATCACATTATCTCTTTTGTCTGTAGTGTTTCATTCACCCTGTTTTGTTGAGGGAGGGAAAACCCGAAACGTCTATTTTATCAGTTTTCGTATATTAAATTGATGTTCGCACTCAATGGGGGCGATCTATATTCATGTTTTTGTCCAATCAAGTCATCAATCATATGATTTGTTGCTGTCCCACGATTGGATATTTCTTAACAAAGGTAAACACTCTGCTTTGTTTATGAAAGTTGTAAACATACCCATGTGTCAAGCTGAACAAACTGACCAATCGTGATCTTAGATATTTCAAAAGCTGTGAATACTTTGCACTGTGTTGGTGACTTTGAGCACATTTTGTAAAGTGACCAATGACCTCGAGCACATGGAAAGGGAATATAGATAGTATGCGATTGGCTAAGAAACGCATAACATTGCCACCCGGAAGTATTACGGACCAACACACAAAACTGTGTGTATCCATGAACGTTTATAGATAGTATGCAGATGAAGTCACTCAGGCCTTTGTTATTGTTTTTGCCATCCGCGTTTGTGAGTTGTTCTCACTAAACTGTATTAACAAGACTATAAAAGTTCATGGTTACACAGAGTTTGTGTGTTGGTCCGTTATACTTCCGGATGGCAATGTTGTGAACTCCTTGGCCAAGCGCATTCTATCTATAATCAGGTTAATACAATTCAGTGAGCATTACTCATAAACGCGGATGGCAAAAAAAACAATAACAAAGACCTGATTGACGTCATCTTCGTTCTATCTACAGATCAGACCCATTTCACATATTGATGGCGTGCGTTTAGATAATTTACTCACAACAATCCGCCATATATATATATATATATATATATATATATATATATATATATATATACATATGCCTCCCCCTTCCCCTTATCATCGTTTAAGCACCAGCTTGACCTCGAGGGCTTCGATCCAAGAGCCAGTTTATTGGCAAGAGTCAAACGTTACCAATATTACCAAATATATCGGGGAACGATTCGCAAAAAAAGCAAAAGAAATCTCTATACATCGCAGTGTTTGAATTAATTTTGATCAACATAAACTTTGGGATGTTTTTCTCACATAAGTAATAAATGCCGTTGTAATACAGATTCATCACATTCCGGAAGCAAGTTATATCCCTTCCATAGTTCAATGGATTCAAACCAAAATAGAGAAAACACCAAAGCACTTCCAACGTCTTTGCCTAACATTGAGACAAGTTGAACCAGACTAAAACCTATATGGAGATACAGTAAAATGCAAGAATACATAGTTTTTGTGGCTCTGAGAGATCACCGTGGAACTCTCCAAAAACGATCCAACAGAAAGAAATATCATTTGAAAACACTTCATCTCGGTTTTCATGCCAGTAGATCAACAAAATAATTAAAATCCCCCGTTCTTATTTCTTCCGCATCCTAAATACCCAGTATCATCATGTCAGGGATAGAAAAACTGAAAAGATATCAAAACATCCAAAGCACAAGGACCCTGATAAGACCCGAAACCATTTCCAAAGAAATTGAATAATTTTGACCAAAACTTGCATCTTTCGGTAATGATAGACACTGTGTGGCTAGGTTTAACATCCCAAACACCTCCTCCCCCCCCCCCCAACCAAAAAATAAAGGGGGGGGGGGGACAAAAACTATAGCGAAAACTATTGAATTATTTATCTGACCTTAAAATTATTAAAGCACATATGTTGGCACATCTCAAACCATTTAAAAAAGATATTGCCATCTTTAAACCATGACTTCCGGAATACTCATGCTAACTCGGCCTCTTATGACAAGCGACTTACTGAAATCCAAGAACGTAGAAGGCATTCGATACTGTGCAACATCAAAATCTCTTAGAAAAATACACCAAAATGGCATAAACGATTCAATACAAACATGGATACATGCTTCTTCTTCTTCTACTTCTTCTTCTTCTTCTTCTAGGTTCCATGCCTGGTCCAGGCTTCGGATACTGCATGAATTATCTCTCTCCATTCCTCCCTGTCTCTTGCTTTTTCAAACAGCTCTTGGATTGTTAGGTTGGTGAAGCCCTTCAGTTGGTCTATGAGTGTTTTTCTTTGTCTCCCCCGGGCGCGTTTACCAGGTATTTTTCCACAACTTGCCAGGTATTCATTCTTATCTTTCCTTACTATGTGTCCGAAAAAGGATAGTTGTCGATCCACTATTAAGGGCATTAGTTTCCTTTGTTGGTATGTTTGTTTTAGCACTTCTTCGTTCGTTTTGTGTGCAGTATACGATATTCTCTGCATCCTTCTCAAGCACCACATTTCAAAAGCTTCAATGTTCTTTTGTGTTTCTGCATTTGTAGTCCAGCTTTCGCATCCGTATAACAAGATTGGCCACACGTAGCACTTCAAGACTCGGAATCTAATCCCGAACGACATCTGTTTGTTTTTCAAAATGTTTCCCAGGTCCATGAAGGCCTGTTTGGCTTGAGTTATTCTTGCTCGTATGTCTCGGTTACATCTTCCATCTGTTGTCACTATTGAACCTAGGTACTTAAAACTTTCTACGTTGGTAAGTTGCTCGCCGTGAATCGTTATATTGCAGGTGTTGTTGTTTTCGGGGTTTTTCTGTATTACCATGCATTCCGTTTTGGTGATATTCACTTCCATTCCCTTGGCTTCACTATCTACTACCACTTTGTCAACAATCTTTTGAAGTTGGATTTCTGATGTTGCAATGAGTACCGTATCGTCTGCGTATCTTATATTATTTATGTTGTGACCTCCAACTTTTATTCCCTCCATATTATATATGCCCCTCATGATTGTTTCTTGGTATAGATTAAACAGATCTGGTGAGGCAACACACCCTTGACGGACTCCTTTCTTAATAGGAATGGAATTTCCTGTAGAGTTTCCGATTTTGATAGATGCCTGCTGGGTGTAGTATAATGTTTGCATGAGTCTGAGGTCTTTCTCATCAGCGCCAATAGAGTGCAGTTGTTTTAGTATTTCTTCGTGGCGTACTCTATCAAAAGCTTTTTTGTAGTCGACAAAACAGAGGTATAGTGGGGTCTGAACCTGTATAGCTCTTTCACTTAAAACACGGAGGAGGTATATTGCGTTCCTTGTCCCTCTGTCAGGTTGGAATCCATATTGTTCTTCTGCGATTTCGGGGTTAATCTTATTCCTTAGCCTGTTGATAATTATACGCAACAGTATTTTGTTGATGTGGCTTATTAAACTTATAGTTCTAAAATTTTCGCATCTGACTGCACCTGCTTTCTTTGGTATTGCTATGAAAATAGAGTTACAGAGATCTTCTGGAATTTTCCCAGAATTGTATATATTGTTGAATAATATGTGAAGTTCATCAATTGCTAGATCTCCTAGGCTTTTTAATACCTCTACAGATATTTCATCAGGGCCTGTTGCTTTACCATCCCTCATTCGTTCCATGGCATGTTCAATTTCACTTTTGGTGATGTTTGGACCGCTTAATGGTTCTTTGAATTTCAGTGGTGGTTCATTTCTATTTGGATCATTGTACAGTTCGCCTATGTATTCTACCCATCGGCTTTCTATATGTTGTTCTTCAAATAGCAGATCCCCTTGTTTGTTTTGGATACAACTTCCTGCTGCTTTGCTTTTCCTTTTCCCTGATAGTTCTTTTATTCTTTGGTGAGCTTGTTGGGGGTTGGGTTTGTATTCTCTTTCGATTTCGCAGCATTTCCAGTCTAGATAGTTCTCGTGTGCCTCGATGCATTTGGATTTAATGTGGTTGTTCAATGTTTGGTATTCTGCAGACCCTCTGTTGCATTTTCGTCTTTCTTCAAATAGGTTTAGAATTTCATTTGTCATCCATTCCTTTTTGCTGTTTATTTGAGCTATTGGTAAATGTTTTTCTGCAGTTGCTTTGACACACTTTTGGAATATATCAAATTGTTTTTCACATTTTTCGTTATCAGGTTCACTTTGGCTTTGTATCATGAGTGCATTTTCAAATTCTTCTCTCATTTTTGTTTGTATGCCATTGTCTTTGCATAACCTGTAATCCCTCTTTATTCTACCAGCTGTTCTCTGAATAGCTTTAAACTTTATCCTTACTGTACAAACAACTGGGACATGGTCACTGTCTACATCGGCGCCTGGGTAGGTTTTGCAATTTAATATGCCATTTCTGAATCTTGATGATACTGCTATAAAGTCTATCTGGTTCCTTGCTCTGTCCCCTGGTGATTGCCATGTCCAGGTTCTTCTTGGGTGTTGTTGAAACCAGGTGTTTGAAATCATTAATTTATTTGTTCTACACCAATCTGCCCAGATGTTTCCTCGTTCATTTCTGTCTCCGAGTCCATGTGGTCCGATTATGTCACCATCTCTGCCTCTGCCAATCTTAGCATTTAGGTCCCCCATTACCATAAGGACTTCTTGTGATTTACACATTCGTTTTGCTTTGTCTAGTGAATGGTAAAACTCTGTCATATCTGCATCTGTCGCCTCTTCTGTTGGTGCATAAACTTGAATAATATTGGTGTCAACTACAGGTCCTCTTAGCTTAACCAGCAAAACTCTGTCTGAGATTGCTACGTGCCCTTTGTAAAATTTGGTTGATTTTTGGTCTAAGATCATCCCTACTCCTTTTTGGAAAGAGGTTCCACCACTCCATATGATCTTATATGTCGTGTTGTTTTCTTGTTTTGACATGGTTCCCTGCTCTTTCCATCTCATCTCTGCCAGGCCAAGAATATTTATTTGGAGCCGTTTCATTTCTTTTAGAATGTTGTTTAGTTTTCCTTTTTGGGCACAGGTCCTGACATTCCATGTCCCAATTTTGGTTTTGTCACATTTGTTAAATTTATTTCGCCTAGTAACTGGCTGACGGTTCGGTGTGACCTGACGAACATCACGCTCCCAACCGAGCGAGGCAGCAGTCTTCCGTGAAAACATGCTCCCCTTTACGCTGTCACCGTTTGACTTTTTGGACTTATTCATGCAGTTAACTCGGCAAAGTTACAAGAATGGTTTGCCATTGCATATTCTTGTCGCCCTCTGCAGTTGGCCAGCTTGACCTGTTACCGTTCGACACCACGAGGAGGTTGCAGTAGGGCTTGATGATGATCTATCTTTGCAGACTTGGCATCATCCATTTGTCGAACATACATGCTTCACCAAACGGCAAATGGAAATATTTGATACTAGAAAATCCGATGAGCTGTCCGTTGTCTTGGGAGTGCCCAAAGGAATTGTTCTGGTTCTAATAATAGTATCACACTGCTTGAAATCTAAATTGAGACTATTTGCTGACGATTGTCTAAATTACAAAGAAATAAACTCAAAATAATCATATCTACTGCAAAATGACCAAAATTTGTTAGAAAAGTGGGCATACAATTGATGCACGCGTTTAAACGTCAAAATGTCACACGAGCGTCAAAAAGTCGAATTTCAATTATTGCCTCAATATCATGAACCTGATAAAAATGTGCAGCCATCTATATCCTGGAATTGAAGTATCGGAAGCTCTTAAAAGTGAAAGTATATCAGGAAAAATCATTCAAAAGGTTACATCACTTTCTCCTTCGTACTCTGAAGCAAATCTCAATGTCAACTTGACGAACCTTATCTCGTAAGAGTCCCTTCCTTGGAACATGGCGCAGTTCAATAATAATCTGCAGTGTATGGCACAGGTACAAACACAAAAGATCATGGAACTAAGGAGACGATACCATCCGCTGGTAAGTACATTAGCATTTAGAATTTTATCTTATCAAAATTTGAATCTCCGCAGCAATCAGATTTTATGAGGAAATAACTAAAAGACAATTAAGCAAAAATAAATAGCAAATTGTAAAGTGTGTTTTGGGTTAATAAATAATACATGCTATCTTTAACCCTTTGCATGATATTTTTTAGTCTTGTTTTGCATTCTATAATAGTCTTTGAATATCAAAATGTGAAACAATTGTCTACTGCCCTTACGAAATAATTGGTATAACGAATGGAACAAGCTTTCAGTTGGTTCCTGACATTTAAAAAAAAAAATCCAATTCAATTTAGGCAAACATTGTGCAAACGTATAAATGGATAGAGATGCTTTGCTTCGTACCTTAGTGGTACTGAGTTCGATCACCCTCGCAGCTGCGTTGTGTGGCTCACCTCGCCCTAGCTCAATTTGCGGCGCTGCACTGTGGCTGACGCCTGGGTTATTCTAATCTTCCCTTGGAATAGACCCAAGACAAATGTTCCCTATGGGATGAATTAATGGAATTAAAATAAATTATTATACAATAGTCCATTCTCTGTTAGTTTTGTCTCCTTTTTTATCAGATTTAAAACATCAGTTTTGCTCCTTTTTTCAGAACGTATACATAAATTAAATACATTATTTTACAAGAGACCACCATTTCATTTACGGGAAGGTGCGCTTGATGAAATGAGCAATAAATGACTACTTCTAAGGGATTCTCCAAAAGACGTTACAAAATCCCTTTGTTCAAAGGACTGAAACTAATACTTTAAGGTAGAACTTCCATTAATTTCCTCTGTTTCTTTTGTCTCCCCCCCCCCCCCCCCCCCCCGGCTTTCCTCCTTTTCCTCAGTCACTCAAACTCACTATCTCACGGTGTGATTATAATGATGCACGTTGCCTGGACTGGACTTGGGTAAGGTATAGAACTAAGACCTTCAATTGTTGATGCTTTGTGATAAATTGAATGTGATAGTTTGCTCTTAGCCGTTGCTTTCCTCTATTTGCATAAGCCCCCTCGTCTTTCTTTTTCTTTGCAGTTTGTAAGGGTAGACGAAATCTTTGTTTAAAAGTTAAAATTGAGCTTTCATATCACGCAATATCAACTAAACGTGCTCAACGTGCTTTACAAGGTACCCTTAAGCAACAACAACACTAAACATTTAAGTTGAGACGTGAGATGTGTTAGGTGAAATTATTTCTTTTTTTCGGACAGACAACACTGTTAAAGGCTAGGTACTCATTTTACGCCCTGGTACGATGTGATAATGTGAGTAAAGAGCCTTTTCCAAGGATTCAACTATGCGCCGCTCAGATTTTTTTCTATTGCAGAAGTATCAATAATATTCTTTAAAATAAAACGAAATATTTGGAAAAAGTATAAATAGTAATCAGGTTTACATTTTTTAAGATATTTTTATTTGTTGATTTATATAATAATTATTTATCTAAATTAAATGAATAAAGAATACTTAGGCTTTTCCCCACTAAATTTATTTTTATCACCCGTTGATTTTGAGATGTCGTTTCATTTGACAGTTTTGTCACTCAGGTCTCATTATTTGCTTTTGTGCAGAGAAAACTTCAATGATAATGTTTTGGTTAACAATTTGAAAATATCAACACGACACAAATGAATCCCCAGATTATTATTTTATGATTACTCATGAAGCATCTATAATAGATTTTGCCCAAAAGCAAGATCGGCATCCATCTCAATGTTTCCTTTCTTCCATTGCAGATCATATCTTTTCAATAGGTAACTATACACTCGAGGAATGACCAGTCTCTGTCAGATTGAAATGGACATTTGTCAAGAAGTAACCAACTCAAAATTGTCAAGGAACATCTTACTCGTTAGATGTGTATGAACATTTCAGAAGCTGGGTATGCTGGGATGCTGCTGTGAATTCAAGATCTTTCTCCAATTAAATGACAGCTCACTTGACGTCACTTAATCGAATATGATATTTTATGGGACTGGGTTTGTCTCGAACATGGTGTGATTGGAAATTCAAATTTTATTTTATTTCAATGTCAAAGTTATCCACATTTGTTACATGGAACAAATCTAGCCGAACTTTTAACTAATCTATACTTTTGATGGTCCTGAAAGATTTATATGTCTATCGATACAACCCATATTTCATTTTTTTTAGATAGCAACAACGCAAGCGAGTAAAACTACTGAGATTGGTTTCCTGTTGAGTCAATTGTCGGTGGCTCATCTTGTAACAAATTCAAAATATTTTGAGCCTAGCCAGTGACCAAATAAATGGCAACACAGGCTCCAGTGTAGTTAGCATTGGGTAAGGAAGGTTATTTAGCATTTCACTCAAATTTTGGCAATAGGAATGACGGATTTTATAAAGTGTATGGAACTTTACTTTCATATGGTTATACCGAATAAACCAATCATTGCAAAGGAATTAGCATAAAATATTTGCAATGCTACGTATACCGTTTATTTCTTATTTGTAAATTCAAGCTTCCATATTTGTAATTTATTTGAAACATTTTCATTCAGTAAATAAAATGTGTGCACAATACATGGTGATGGGGGGGGGGGGGTCATAATTTTGAAGTATATTTGCAAACGTTAAATCTGGGGCCAAGCTTTAAAATAATAATTCTTGGAAAATAATGTTAATAGTGATGATGATGATGATGATGATGATGATGATGATGATGATGATGATGATGATGATGATGATGATGATGATGATGGTGATGATGATGGTGATGAATTATGATGTTGGTGATGATGGTGATGATGATGATGATGATGATGATGATGGTGAGGATGTGTGTGATAACAATGATAATAATGATAATGTTGATGA
>NW_027623734.1:0-25887 GCF_034508935.2 Berghia stephanieae
TTTAACCCTTTTCACGGCGAGACTAAATTATTTCAAAATAATTTAAAAATTTATTCTCCATAGTGAGTTTTAAAAAATTGACTTTTTTTAGCGCAAAATCCCCAAATGTGCTCAAAGCGCTTTACAAGGGGTCCCATCCGCAACTTAAAACATGTAGGCAGGACATGACCCTGTTAGCGATATTACAATTTTTCGGACAAAGACAACGCTTTTAAAGGGCCAGGGTTTTTTAAAACCCTGAGTATGGCGAGAATGTGAGAAAAGAGCCTTTTAAATGACTCACTATGCGCCGAGCGCGAGGCTTGAACCCAGGACCTTCCGATCCGAAAGCGAGTGTCATACCACTAGACCCATAGCCGCCCGTTCCGTGCCGTTTAAATTTTAAAACCCGATAGGTGGTACGTTATTCCAAAAGCGATAAAGACGGGGAAAACGCTGTTCATGAAAAAAAAAAATAAAATTCCCTTTATTCACCTAGGGGAAATTTGTCTCAAGGGAAAATTCCAAAAGGGAATGTCATTGTGACGTAAAACCACATTCATGTGCTGGGTCATTTTATCTGATCAGAAAGTCAGATGACAAAACAGAATCAGAAAGATTTTCTTTTTTAAATGTCTAGAGCGCTTGGACGGAAAAAAAATGGGGTTTTAAAAAAGGCCTCCTTTTATATTTATTTTTCCCTTCGTCCCGCGAGATGTTTGGAAATTAAAATTAAAATATGGAAGTACTTTGCTTTGACCTAAGTGTAATGTAAACGGGGATCAGATATGTAACCCTTCGTCTCGAAACGGTATTAAGTCGGTGTTAATTGGACCCCGAAAAGTGACTTAAGAATTAAAATTGATAGTAAATCCAAAATTTTTGGGGGAGCTTTTGCATTGTGAGAATGTCTTCATTCGTAACATAAAAAATCGAAAAAACCCCAAAAAATTTCGTTTTTTTGTCAAAGATTAAATTTTTTTTTGCCCCCAAGTCATCCCGACATAATCCTTTTAAAAGGGTGGTGGGTCACTTTTGGGGGGGTGTATGTGTTGTTTGAACAAGTTTCCCATTTAAAGTTTTTAAAAAGTGCAAAGAAGTCGTATAAAATAAAAATTATCACGACAAAAGAACAGTGCAAAAGAAAAACCCCAAAATCCCCGGGAAAATGAGGATGCGCGCGATTTTTTCTTGGAAAAAATCAAAACCCACTGAAAATCCCGTCAAAAATAAAAAATGATGTGAAGACATGCTAACAGATGAAAATAAAAATCAACTACTTTCAGACTTGAAGTGGAACCCCCAAAAGTCCGCCGAAATTTCTGACATTACCCCCCTATCAAGTGCTAAGATACGTAAAATTTCATATTCCTTTTTGTAACAATGAAAATTTCAGACCCCCTTTTAAAAAAACATCTTTCTATCATACATCTTAAAAAATTTCCCCAATTGTTTTTTTTTAAAAAAATAGTAAATTTTTGGGGCCTTATTTTTACTTTTTTATTTCAAACTGTGCATGTGCCCTAAATCCCGGGTTCGGACCCGATCGGCATTTTGCTTCTTTTTCCTTGAGAAACTTTAAAACTCCCATTTGCCCCTTGGAAAACTTGGGGTGATTCCTGTTACATAACATCTTGTTTGATGAATTATCAAATTCCTTCGGGGAATGCCTAGGCAACCCCATGTCCTATGAGTTGAGGCGAAAAGCCATAATTTTTTAAATTTTATAAATTAGTGGTTTGCTCTTGGCTTTCGTCGACCATGAAAATAATGACCGAATGGCATGAGAAATTTTAAAAAAAAAAGAGGATTCAACCCTTGGTGCCGCGTTTCAGTCAGCACAAAACCCAAAAGTGCCCCCCCCCTCTAAAAAAAGGATTTGTGGGGGCCCCTGTTTTAAAAGGGAAAAAATTATATTTAAAGGTTTAAAAAAAAAAACCTTGGTATTTAGCACAGTAAAAAATATATACCTTTTTCTTTTAAAGCATATACACCAAGTAAGCTTTTTTTTTATTTCACACTTTTTAATCCCGACTTTTAAACCGTTTTGAGACAAAAAAAGCCTTTTTCCCCCCCCGGGTCCCCCCCCGTCCCTTTTAAATCTAATCCTTGTTTGTTTACAAAACAGCTTGTTCTAAAGCAAAGCTGTTCCAAATAAAAATTTCAAAAAACTCGCAGTCACTGACAGACAGTTCGTCTGGGGCTTTCCTATCCTCTTTTGGTTTTCATCCTATTCTCTAAGCATGGGAAAGACATTTTTCTGATTTTGTTTTGTTATCTGATTTCTGATTTTTGAAATATCCCCATCGCAATGGGGAAATCGGTATTAGATCTGATGAACTGAAAAGAGAACAGAGTTCAAAAACGGATTTTTATTTTAATTTTAAAAAATAAATTTTTTGAAGTTAGCCGCTCAAATTTGATCTAAAATTTTTTTGATTTAATCTTATACCCCCCAATAAAATAATAATATAATAATAAAAATAATAATAAAATAACATAACAATAACAATAACAGAAAAAAAAAGAAGAAAAAGGGAAGAAGAAGAAAAAAGAAGAAAAGAAAAAAAGAAGAAGAAGAAGAAGAAGGGGGGGAGGAGGAGGGAGGGGGGAGGGGAGAAGGAGAAGGAAAAAGGGGGGGAAGGAGAAAGAAAAGGAGAAGGAGAAGGGGAAAGGGAAGGGAAGGAGAAGGAGAAGGAAAAGGGGGAAAAGGGAAGGAAAGGAGAAGGAAAAGGGAAGAGGGGAAAAGGAAAAGGGGAAAGGAGAAGGAGAAGAGAAGGAGAAGGAGAAGGAGAAAAAAAGGAGAAGGAGAAGGAGAAGGAAAAGGAAAGGGAAGGAGAAGGAAAGGGAAAAAGGGAGAAGGAGAAGGAGAAGAAAGGAGAAAGGAGAAGGAGAAGGAGAAGGAGAAAGGGGAAGGGAAGGAGGAGGAGAAGGAAAGGAAAAGGAGAGGGAAAGGGGAAAGGAAGAAAAGGGAAGGAGAAGGAAAAAGGAGAAGGAGAAGGAGAAGGGAAAAAAGGGAAGGAGAGGAGAAGGAGAAAAGGGAAGGAAAGGAAAGGAAAGGGGGAAGGAGAAAGGAGAAGAAAGGGAAGGGGGAAAAAGGAAAGGAGAAGAGAAGGAGAAGGAGAAGGAGAAGAAAAAGGAAAAAGGGGAAAAAGGGGAAAAGGAAAAGAAAAAAAAAAAAGGGAAAAAGAAGAAGAAGAGAGAAGAAGAAGAAGAAGAAGAAGAAGAAGAAGAAGAAAAGAAGAAGAAAAAGAAAAAAAGAAGAAGAAGAAGAAGAAGAAGAAGAAAAGAAGAAAGAAGAAGAAGAAGAAGAAGAAGAAGAAGAAGAAGAAGAAGAAAAGAAAAAGAAGATGAAGGAAAAGAAGAAGAAGAAGAAGAAGAAGAAGTGAAGAAGAAGAAGAAGAAGAAGATAGAAGAAGAAGAAAAAGAAAAGAAGAAGAAGAAAGGAAGAAGAAGAAGAAGGAAAATTTTACTTCTAACCCTTTAAAACAAATTTGTGTTGAACGGAAAGAAAAGCCCAAAAAATGTTTCAACTTATTCGACTTATTTTCGTTTTCCTAATAGGTAATTGAATTAAGTCAGAAAAACACATTTCGCACGACAACCGCTTAATAATTTTCGTGGGAAAAAGTTCTTAAAAGAAGAATCAAAAGACGTGAAAAATGTTTCATTTAGAAATCTCTCATCTCTTCAGAAGCCTCCTGATAATACGTCTACAATGAGAGAAAAAATAAACCCTTATTAATTCAAATACGAAAAGGAAAAAGATGAAAGATTTTTGTTTGAAAATAGAAAATTAATGATCTGAAAAAATATGAATGGAAAAATATTAGGACATAATATTATTTTGAGAGAAAAAAAAAAATCGGCATAAAATAATATTTTTCATAATAAAAAGATTTGAGATTAGATGGAACGTATTGATTTTTGTGTGCTGGGGATTCTGCCTCTGCCCTGCGTGCTCGGCTATATTTTTCCTGCCTTTCAACTTCCGGTTGCGCATGTCCCAAGATAGCAAAGGGAGCAAAGTCAATATGAATGTGGTATGGGCTTGTCAGGGTGTGAGGGGAAGATGGCGGGGGATTTGGTGGCTTGACAGTGACCGTGTGTGATTCCCCGATGTTTTGGTGGTAATCCTGGACCCGTGGTCAATCGACGAATAAATGAATTGGTCAGAAATAAATGAATGAATGAATGAATTATTTGAGTGAGCTCAAGTTGGTGGGGCCGTTTAGGGTTAACTCTCTCTCTCCTTACCAGCCATTTTTGAATTTCCCCCCGAAAATTCACACCCACCCAGCACAAAAATAGACTTTTCTTACTCAAACTAAAAAGTAACAAGTGAGCTCTACAACACAGTGTTTAGTATTTATAGCTGTAATCAACGCAATTCTTTAAATTTTGTGATGTATAAGATAAATCGAATGAGAAATAAATTGTTGGCTGCATCGTAACGAATGTGACGATTTTCCTGTGGGAGGTAAGGAGAGGTTAAAAAAAAATAAAGGAAAACTCTTTTTCTGGAATTGGTTATTAGGTAGATTGAATAGAATTAGTGCGCCGATGCTGTCTTTTGAATAGACACCCGCCTTCGGATCGGAAGGTCTTGGGTTCGAGTCCCGCTCTGGTCAGCGCATCGTCTTGGATTAGGCTCTTTCCTCAACTCACATTCTCTCGCCGCATTCAGTTGCAAAATGAGTACATAGCTGTTAACAGCGTTGTCCCTATCTAAAAAAAATAAAACGAAACAAAGGCGTCATCTCTCGTCCTACATGTTAAGTGTTGCTGTCAGCTACGAAATCCCTTGTAAACCGCTTTGAACATGTTATGGATATTGCGCTATATAAATGCTCACGTTGGATTTATTTTACTTCTTTTTTTTTAGTAAATGAATGAATGAATGAATTATTTGAGCGAGATCAAGTCAGTGAGCTGTTTAGGGTGAAGAAAATTAAAGGAAAACTCTCTTTCTAGAATATGGTTATTAGGTAGATTGAATAGAATTAGTGCGCCTATTCGGATCGGAAGGTCTTGGGTTCGAATCCCACTCTGATCAGCGCATAGTTCAGTCCTTGGAAAAGGCTCTTTACCCACATTATCTCGCAGTATTCAGTTGCAAATGAGTACCTGGCTGTTAACAGCGTTGTCCCTGTCTGAAAAAAAAAATTTGCTTCACCGGCGTCACCTCTCGACCCCTTGCAAAGCGTTTGAGCATGTTTTAGTGAATATTGCGCTATATAAATGCTCACGTTGGGGTTGTTTTTTTTTTTTTCGTTGTTGTTGTAAACGGATGAATTAATGAATTATTTAATCGAACCCAAGTCCTCACCATTTAGGGTTAAGAAAATTAAAGTAAAACTCTCTTTCTGGAATGTGGTTATTAAAAAAAGAATTTAGATTTTATATAGCGCAATATCCAATAAACGTGCTCAAAGCGCTTTACATAAGGCCATGACCAACAGCAACACGTACCAAGTAGAACGAGACATGACACCTGTTAGGCGATATTACAATTTTTTTTCGGACGAAGCCAACGCTGTTAACGACCAGGACACTCATTTTAACACCTGAGTACGGTGAGAGAATGTGAGTAAAGATCCTTTTCCAAGGACTCAACTATGCGCCAAGCCGGGCTCGAACACAGGACCTTCTGATCCGAAAGCGAGTGTCATACCACATAACCACATAGCCGCAAACTTTATATGATATTAGTTAGATTAGGTGGCTGAATAGAATTAGTGGTCAGCGAGTGGGCTACTCTGTAAATGGACTGATGGATTAACCCTCTCCATACCAGCTCTTTTCACAATTTTAGCCTGAATTTCATACTCACCCAACACAAAAAATGGATTTTTCAGACATATTAGCAACGAGTACTACATTCTATATTATGTTCAGAAAAATTATTTCTCCAACACAGTGTCGAGCTTTTATGGCTATAACTAACTATAACAAAATGAAATCAGAATTAGAAAAGTGTTGGCTGTATCGTAACGAATGTGACGATTTTCCTATGGTGTTTGTAAGGAGAGGTTAACTCTCTCCTTACCAGACATTTTCAGGATTTTCCCAAAAACTTCACATCCAGCTGACACAAAATATATTTTTTTATCACGCAAACACAATACTATCTAGCAGTAAAGTTCTTGCCATACATAATTTCTTTAGCAAAACACGCTCAACAACACACTGTTTAATTTCTTAAATATTATGACGTATAAAAGAAATTTGAATAAGAAAATGTTTGTTCTATGTGCGGCTATGTAGTCTAGTGGTATGACACTAGCTTTCGGATCGGAAGGTCCTGGGTTGAGCCTCGCGCTCGGCGCATAGTTGAGTCCTTGGAAAAAGGCTCTTTACTCACATTCTCTCACGTGTAAAATGAGTACCTGGCCGTTAACACCGTTGTCTTTGTCCGAAAAATGGTATTATCGCCGAACAGGCGGCTATGTCCCGTACTACATGTTTTATGTTGCTGTTGACCAGGGACCCCCTGTAAAGCGCTTTGAGCACATTTAGTGGATATTGCGCTATATAAAGCTCAATTTTTTTTCTATCGTAACGATTGTGACGATTTTCCTATAGTTGGTAAGGAGAGGGTTAATGGGTGACTGAAATAGGAAAAAATGGGATGGAAGTATGAATCATAATCAAATGATCGCTAAATGGACGGACGACCAAATGAATAAATGGATAACCTTTTAGGTTTAAGAGAGAGAGAGAGAGAGAGAGAGAGAGAGAGAGAAAGAAAGGGAGAGAGAGAGTTAGAGAGAGAGAGAGGGAGAGTTAGAGAGAGAGAGAGAGTTAGAGAGAGAGAGGGAGAGTTAGAGAGAGAGAGAGAAAGAAAGAAAGAACGAGAGAGAGAGAGAGTTAGAGAGAGAGAGTTAGAGAGAGAGAGAGAGAGAGGGAGAGTTAGAGAGAGAGAGTTAGAGAGAGAGAGGGAGAGTTAGAGAGAGAAAGAGAAAGAAAGAAAGAAAGAGAGAGAGAGAGAGAGAGAGAGAGAGAGAGAGAGAGAGAGAGGGGGGGGGGGGTCCGATAGCTCCCTGAACTGGCTTCCTGTGAAGTTTAGGATAGAATTTAAGATATTGTGCTATGTTTTTAGATGTCTGGATGGATTGACACCTGAATGTTTGCAGGAACTGATTAAAAAATATGAATCCACTCGAAATTTAAGATCATCTCAGTCCCAACTTCTAAAGGTTACCACCTCAAAATCTACTTTCGGTTAAAAAAAAGCATTTTCATCCATAGATCCACGCCTATGGAACGCCCTCAGTCCTCGGACAAGGTCCTGTGAAAATTTATCATCTTTTAGGAAATGTCTGAAGACTGAGTTGTTCCGTGAGGCTTATTTTTTATGAAATAGATGTTGCTTTGATTTAGTTTTTGTATGCATGCTTATTATTTAGTGTCGTGATTTATATATATATATATATATATATATATATATATATATATATATATATATATATATATATATATATATAATGTGTGTGTGTTTGTGTGTGTGTGTATATATAATATATATATTTTTTTTTTTTATTATTATTATTTTTTTATTATTATTATTTTTTATTTTTTTTTTTAATTTATTTATTTTAAAAAAAATAAAAAATATTTTAACATTTTTATTATGTAAAGCGCCGCAAAGCACGATTAACGTGGATGTTTTGGGGCTATATAAATTCATTATTTACAATATACAATTTGCTATTTAGCTCAGTAGGTAAAGCACTCCCTTCACACGTTCAGTCAATCCTGGGCGAAGTCGAGATTTTTTCTGACCCCCCCCCCCCCCCTTTCCTCTGTTCACCTTTAGTGATCGGGTAGCTAGCTGGCTCTGCCAGATCTTGCGGAATGATAGCGTCCTATCCAAAAGATAGCAAGAGAATGCTATTGTCCGTTTCACGCTATAAAAAGACGGCATGAATCCCGGCTCCATGGGCCTATTGACTTGGAAGGTTTAGGTTTAACCCTCTCCTTACCACCTACAGTGTAGTGTTTCATTCATCCTGTTTTGTTGATAAAGGGGAAACCCGAAACGTCAATTTTATCTGTTTTCGTATATTAAATTGAAGCTTACATTCAATTTCACCTTGTTTAACCCTTTCCATACCACCTACAGCAAAATCGTCACATTTGTTACGACACAATATACATTTTTTTCTTATTCAGATTTATATTGCACATCACAATGATCTTTGTTTAATTAATAAGAACATAATAAAGTTGTTCTGTAGAGAGATTGTTTGAGTTTGAAAAATCAATTTTTCTGCTGGGTAAGCCTGAATTTTTTGGGAAAATACTGAAAATTATTGGTAAGGAGAGAGTTAAGAAGAAATATTTCTTTTTGTTATGCGGTTTGGGTAGAATGTGGATTCATAGAAGTTGTGGAGAGTGAATATATTGATGTAAAATGATGTATATATTCGTACCCAAAAGGTACCGAGTTCGATCACCCGCCGCTGCGCTGTGTGGCCTTGAGCAAGTGACCTCTCCCTAGCTCAATTTGCGGCGCTACATTGCGGCGGTTTATTTTTTTTTTTAATGCGTGACTGAAGTAACAAACTGAAAAAAGAATGAATAACCGAATGGTCTTGTGCGGCTATGTGGTCTAGTGGTATGACACTCGCTTTCGGATCGGAAGGTCCTGGTTCGAGCCTCGCTCGGCGCATAGTTGAGTCCTTGGAAAAGACTCTTTACTCACATTCTCTCATCGTACTCAGGTGTAAAATGAGTACCTGGCCGTTAACAGCATTGTCTTTGTCCGAAAAATTGTAACATCGCCTAACAGGCGGCATGTGCCGTCCTACATGTTTTATGTTGCTGTTGACCAGGGACCCCTTGTAAAGCGCTTTGAGCACATTTATTGAATATTGCCCTATATAAAAGCTCAATTTTAAATATTTTTTTAAAAATGTATGAATAAATGAATGGATGACCATTTATAGTTTAAGAAGAAAAATCTCTTTTTTTATGAGCTTTGGGTAGACGGAAGTGGGGAGTGATATAATGAATGGGTCAGTATATAATCTTGGGGGTCCAGATAGCGCAGTTGATAGCGCACTCACTTCACATGGAAAGGAGGCTGGTTCGATCCTCCTGTAACGTCAAGATTTATTCTATTAAAATATCTATTGTAAAACGACGAATGAATGACAGATGAAATTTTATAAATGAATGAATGAATGAATAAATGAATGAATGAATGAATGAATAAAAGAATAAATGAATGGATGAATGAAAGAATGAATGAATGAATGAATGAATAAATGAATGAATGAGTGAATAAATGAATGAATGAATGAGCGAGGCAAGCCATTACTGAATGATGTACGAATAAATGAATGACTGAAGGAACCAATCTATGAAACAATGAATACATGGAATACATGAATGAATACAAGCCAATCCCCTACCAAATGTTGGATGAATAAATGAATAATTGAAGAAGAATATAACCGATGAACGAATGAACGACCGAATTAGTAGATGAATGAATGCAAGCCATGCCATTTAGGTTGAAGAAAAATGGTCCACTTTTGAGAGGAGGTATGGGGGGAGGCGTGACGTTGATGGAATTGAGGTCAGAGAATTATGGGACACTGTAAAAGGGTAGGTGGTTGACTTTAAATAGAGATATATTTGTGCGCGCAATTATATATATAATATATATATATATATATATATAATATATATATATATATATATATATATATATATATATATATATATCCTTTCTTTAAAAAATATAGCATTGTGGAGAATATTGTGCTTATTTGAGTCAATAAAAAAATTGACACGGCGCACAACTCTACTGAAAGATTTGAAAATTAGAAATGTATTTTTTACAGATAGATAAACAGATAACTTGATTTCCTTTTATAATTTAAAGTCAGTTTGAAAGTTCGTTGAGTCAAACAGATATCATAAAATATGTACCAACGACGACACTTGACTCCCAAAATCAACTAATTTTGACACTGTAAAAAGTTCTCAATTTGCGTCATCTATTTATGACATCAAGTATTATTATTACTTCCGTTGTGTTGTTGCTTTAGCGGTGATCAGTGTTGTTATGTATAATTGCGTGTATGTTTGTGTGTGTGTGTGTGCGTGTGTGTGTGTTTGTGTGTGTGTGTGTGTTGTGTGTGGTGTATACATGTGTGTGTGGGTGTTGGCATTTTTCAGCAAATCGTGGCATTCATAGTGATATTATTCACTTGATCACATGAAGGTATTTCAGTCGCCATTTTGATTCTTTCTTTTTTTTTACTTTTTGGGTTAGCTCGAGATCGGAGGATATTTCTTTTTCTATTAAGGTTTGTCATAAGTCTTAGTAAAGGTTCTAGGATGTTTGTTTTTTCCATAAGGTAAGTAAAGGGGAGACATTCCGAAAGCTCCCACATCCCCAGTATTCTTTAAATTTGTATTTTCACCGTTCATATTTTGTCAGGCATTTATTTATTCAATTTGTCATTATATAGAAGTATTTTAAAAACTCTAGAACAAACCTTGATAGATTTGTGAAAGTTTAAAATTTCCTAATTTGACCATTGTTTTGATTTTCGGCCGCCATTTTGATTTGTTAAATATTGAAAGGTAGTGCAAAGCAGTCCGAGAGTTGTTTTTTTTTCTATTAGGGTTAGCTCGAGAGGTTAGTCATAAGGTGCTAGGGTGTTTGTTTTTCCATAAGTTAAGTAAAGGGGAGACATTCCGAAAGCTCCTACATCCCCGGTATTCTTTAAATTTGTATTTTCACCTTTGAACTTTTGTCAGGCGTTTATTTATTCAATTTGTCATGATTTTTTCTATTAGGATTAGCTCGAGATCAGATGATTTTTTTTTCCTATTAGGGTTAGTCATAAGTCTTATTAAAGTGCTAGGGTGTTTGTTTTTCCTATTAGGGTTAATTAAAGGTACTAGGTTTAATTTTTTCTTGGGGTTAGTTGAGGGAATATATTATTAAATATATTATTGGGCCACACAGAAAAAGCAACCGAAGATATACCAAATTCCACAGACAACGTTGTTTACCAATCTGCCCTCATTAAATGATGGTGAGTACAGTATCGAATGAAAATAGTTCTTTCCCCGCGAAATTGCGGGCTTTTTACTAGTATATTATAAAAACTATAACCATGAGATAAAAGTGCTCAACATTTTGATAAAAGGAGCTATTAATAATTCGTATATGTGACCCCTCGTCTCAAAACGGTATTAAGTCGGGATGATTAAGATGCTGAAAATTGAATTTGTAGCCAGAAATATCAGACATACGTTGAGTTTGTATGTTTTATTGAGGAGGATGAATATGATATTCTATAGTGCTAAATACAAATAATTCATTTGTTTGACCAGTTTAACTATAATTTGACTTTTTAGCATCTGGTGTATCTCGACTTAATACCGTTTTGAGACGATGGGTCACATATATGAACATTTTAAAAACATTAATATCAAATTCTGCGACTCAATAAGGATATTCTTTGACCGTTAAATCTCGGCTGCGTCTGTCTTCTATATCTCCATAGTCTAGACTACTTCATTAACATCTTCACGAGACTTGTCTTCTCATTAATTGAAATGAAAATAGTCTCCCCTGAATTTCAAACTGAGACGAGCTACGGATGAATAAAGTATTAATTTAGAGCCAAAAAAATGGCTCGTAAACAAGAGATTATTGCTAGTTGACGGTCCAGATGCTTTTCTTTCTTTTCTCTTTCCTTTTTTTTAACGTATTAAATGAAATATATATATATATATATATATATATATATATATATATATATATATATATATATATATATATATACAGTGGCGGTTCTAGCCTATTTACAGTGGTGGGGCAAAGATGATTCGGTCATATATATATATATATATATATATATATATATATATATATATATATACATATATATATATATATATATATATATATATATATATATATATATATATATATATATATATATTTGTTTTTTGTTTTGTTTTTTTGTTGTTTTTTAAATTTATTTTTATTTTATTTTTTATTTTTTTTATTTATTTTTTTTAAATTTATCTTTTTATTTTTTTTTAAAGTTATTTATTTATTTATTTATTTATTTATTTATTTATTTTTAATTAATTTTTTTTTAATTATTATTTTTTTTTACCTTTAAAAAATAATATTTCAACCACAAATAATCACATTCACAATGAAATGACAATACCAGTAGATTTTAATTATTCCAAACGTAATCAAAAATGAATCACGAAAGAGAATACAACTAAAAAATAAAGCGACGAGACATAATGCGACAACACCTTGACAATACAAGTCCATTTCGTTCACTCGAAAAATTAAAGATTTGCTTTAATCCCTCAACGGCGAGATTAATATTTCTGTTACATTACTGGTAGTGCGGGGCGGTCCTTGGCAAGCTTATAGACCACGGTCCTACGGTCCCTGGGAAATGAAAACCGCAAGGACCGGTCCTAGGACCGGTCCTTTTCGACATTGAACATTCCTGAGAGACTGTTGGAAGTTCGAACCGTTTTGACCTTTGGGACCGTGGGATCGTTCATTCTTGAACCGTTAAAGACCGCTAAACGATGAAAACCGTGGTCTACAGGAGTAAAACACACGGAGTAGTCACACTCATTTCAAATTGTAACCTAATTAGAGAAGAGGGGTGATGCCTTCTTTATTTGCTCACCGTACTTCATTGTTACTTCGATAATTTAATAAAATTTGAAATTTATCCCCATTAACAGAGATAATGGCATCGCCCAAGGAGTTGATCGAGTTGTTCGTGGCGTTGACACATTAGAGGGCAGCGAGCATTGAAGAGTAAGAGAGAGACGTGAAGTTATAATAAGAGGGGTGGATGCGGTAATAAGTTAATAAGTAATAAGTGGGGTCCATGGTGACTTTTCGCCAGATCTAACAAACCCAGCTACCCATTCACTGCTGAGAAGACAGGGATTCAGAAAAAAAAACTCGACTGCACCCGGGATCGATCTCTGGCCCTTTGCGTATAAAGAGAGTGCTCTATCAACTGAGCTATCGAGGTCCCCAAATATTCTATTGGACTTTTTTAAAATACAGACGTTATAACTGGTTTTTTTGGAAAGAAGAAACTAATGAAACTCATATTATTTGATTAGTTAAAACACCAAACGAAATTTTAATATTATTGTATTATTTTAAATGACAGCAATGCGATAGAAAGGAGTGGTGACAAGAGATGGACAAAAGAAAACAAAAAATCGGACTTGCTACTTGCTAGGTTCGACACACACACATACACACACACACACAAACACACACATCTTTAGTAGTCACATGCATTTCAAACAATAACCCATTAGAGAAGAGGGGTCATGCCTTCATCATAGATCATTGTCATTGCGATCATTATGGTGTAGTAAATTTTGAAATTTACCCCGTATAATGGAATCGTCCAAGGCGTGCACCTCCTGTTCCCCCCATCTCACACACGAAAGGGCAGTTTGCGAAGTGGAGGGAGGTGGTCGTCTGCCTCTATGGTCGTCTGTGTCGTTTAGTGTTTTGCAAAGGGGGGTGGGTGCGATTAATTAAGTGGGATGGGTGGTGATTGGTGGAAGATAGGCAACCGAGGCAACAAATCGCTGGGAAGTAGTATGGCGCGAGACCGTTGAAAGGTGATAAGAAGTGAGGACCGCCGCCGGTCTTCCACTATGGGACCGGTCCCCGGTTCACAGCTAAAAGACCGTGGGACCGGTCCAGGGACCGGTCCTCAGCGCGGCACTAGTTTTCAGTAGTATGTAGTAACCTTAAAGTTTCAATCGAGAAGCAACAACAGCGATATGACCCGAGTTTCATTCAGAGCTCAAATTGCATTTCACTGCTGTCTTGATGATTAGAATGATTGTGCCGGTGGTTGGTAGTGGTTGGAATAGTGGTAGCGGTGGTGGTGGTGGTGGAGGAGGATGAATTATGGTTGTGGTTTTGGTGGTGCTGTTGGTTAGAATGATAGTTGTGGAGACGATGACGGAAATTTTATGATGATGTTGATATTGTTTTTATTGCTATTGTAGTACTTGTTGTTAATATTGTTGTTGTTAATGATGAAGATGATGATGATGATGATGATGATGATGCTGATGATGATGATGATGATGATGATGATGATGATGATAATGATGATTATAATGACAACGACGATGTCGTCGACAATGATGGTTACCATACAATATTACAAAGTTTATTCAATCTTAGGCTTTCGACAATAAATCATACAATTTGATGACCACATACATGAAAGTGGAAAAAAATGGTAAATGGAACCAAACAATAAACTGATACCATTAATAACCACAAAAAAATACAACAATAGTAATGCCACCAATACGTACAATAATAATAATAATAATAATAATAATAATAATAATAATAATAATAATAATAATAATAATAATAATAATAATAACAACAACAACAACAACAATAACAATAATAATAATAATGATGATGATGATGATAATAATAATAATAATAATAATAATAATAATAATAATAATAATAATGATAATAATAATAATATCAATAATGATAATAATAATAATATCAATAATGATATAATAATAATAATAATAATAATAATAATAATAATAATAATAATAATAATAATAATAATAATAATAATAATAATAATAATAATAATAATATTACCATCATCATTACTACCACCACCATCATTACTACCACCACCGCTACCACTATCACTACCACCATCACCATCATTATTACGTTTCCAATAATTTTTTCTCGTTTTTAAAAATTTGATATCTATCAAAACAGACGAAATTCCGGTCATTTTTTTAAAGGGTAGTTAAAATATCTACGAATTTATTAGCCCTGAAAACTACGATTTTTATTTTCCTATTTCAAGTAGGCAGGTCTGCTATGACAAGTATCAGTATCAGTTCCATAGTCAAAATAAGACAGACAAAAACAAAGTTTATTTAATCTTAGGCTTTCGCCAATACTTCATACAATACAATTAAGACAAAATAATGTTACCAATTTCTCCTCATGCATTCGTTAGACTATAACAATAACGACCGTGTTATCTTTACTCCTTACCCAACCAACCCCGAGCTTCCCGCCTCTTCATCGCGAACTTATGTATGTATATTAGCTTCAGGACGGGCAAGTACGGAATCTGCCCACCCTCCGTATTTCCTCTATAACTTAGTTAGAATTCAACTCTCTCCTTTCTCAGAAATTTCTCGTATACTAATTCAATTGTTGAGAAAACCAAAATGGTGGTTGTATTTTATATATTTATTTAGTCGTGACTTTTGAATAAAAGTGTTTTGTTTTATTAGACGGAATACAATAGAAAATTACATTGTTTTGAAAAATTATTTTGTCTGGCAATAAAAATACAGCGGTAATTACTTTAAGAATTAAAAAAATAAGAACTAACAAATTAATTTGTTAAAAAAAAAAAAAAACAAAAAAAAAACCCGAAACAACAACAACAACAACAAAAAAACAAATAAGAAAACAATTTAAATAAATGAGTTTTGAGAAGCACTAAAGAAAACGAGAAAAAAAAGAAAATTTTAAATGGATAAACAAATATATAAAAACAACACAAATTAATATTAAATTGATATAAAATTAGTAAATTAATAAATTTAATTCAATACTGGAACATTCCCAAAGTCATTACATCAATGGTACCAGCACAAGTAATGCAATAATTAAGAAAAAGTTCGTTTGCCAAAATCTCTATTTAGTTTTCACTGGTTAATAAGGTGGGCTCATTTGAATTAGCCCGACCTAGTACTAGAGAGGCCAGACAGAAAAAATCGGAGTTGGTTCACCGTCAGGCGACGTGACGATGAGATGACGATGTGGGCGGAGTGGAGTGGTTGGGGAGGTGGGGGGGGGGGGGGGGGGTGATAAAAAAGAACAGGAGCGTATCCTGGTTTATGCATTACGGGATGCGTGGTGATTCGCAATCTATCAAAAATACACACAAATTGATTTCAGTACGAAGTATAAAGTTTAAGTAGTAACTTTTGAAATTATCTAATTTAAATTTGATTATTTCAGACCTGGTAATACAGCACATAACTTGAAAAAACAGGCTGGTATTTGCCCACCCTGCCCATTATTACCAACCGTCCCTGTATATATATATATATATATATATATATATATATATATATATATATATATATATATATATAGAGAGAGAGAGAGAGAGAGAGAGATAAATAGATAGGTAAATATCTAGATAGACAAAAAGGTGGATAGGTAGATAGATCGATAGATAGGCAGACAGAAAGGTGGATAGATGGATATATATATATATATATATATATATATATATATATATATATAGAGAGAGAGAGAGAGAGAGAGAGAGAGAGAGAGAGAGAGATAGATAAATAGATAGGTAGAGAGATAGATAGACAGATAAATATATGGATAGACAGAGTGAAAGAGAGATAGAGAGACAGACAGAGAGAAAGAGATGGATAGAGATAGATAGAGAGAGATATAGATAGATAGATAGATAGATAGAGAGAGAGAGAGAGAAAGAGAGAGAGAGAAAGAGAGAGAGAGAGAGAGAGAGAGAGAGAGAGAGAGAGAGAGAGAGATTCATATATCATAAAAGCCCATAATTCAATCATGTATCTGATATCCAAAGGACCAAGTCCTGGGGCGACAGACATCCCGACTAGAATATTCTGCTTCTACTCGATAGACGAATAAGTCCCTAGTTCAAATCTAGCTGCAAAAAGGGGTAGAGGGAGAGAGGGAGAGAGAGGGGGAGAGAGGGAGAGAGAGAGTGAGAGAGAGAGAGAGAGAGAGAGTCATATATCATAAAACTCAATAATTCAAGTGTCTGATATCCAAAGGACCAAGTCCTGGGGCGACAAACATCCCGACTACTTTCCTACCATCTTCTTGAGTCCAGACAAGTTAATTGCAGATAATTTGTGGTATGGACGTGGAAAATTCTGCTTCTACCCGATATATGAATAAGTCCCTAGTTCAAGTCTCGCCGTGAACGACGTATAGAAAAAGGGGTGATGGGGAGAGGGAGAGATAGATAGATAGATAGATAGATAGATAGATAGATAGATAGATAGAGAGAGAGAGAGAGAGCGCAGAGAGCGAGAGACAGGGGAGAGACAGAAGGGATCACACACGCACAGAGAGAGAGAAAGAGAGAGAGAGAGAGAGAGAGAGAGAGAGAGAGAGGGAGGGAGAAGAGAGCAGAGAGAGAGAGGGGGGGGGGGGAAGAGAGACAGAAGAGAGCTCACACGCACAATGAAGAAAAAGAAAGCTAGAGAGAGAGAGAGAGAGAGAGAGAGAGAGAGAGAGAGAGGAAGGGAGAAGAGAGCACAGAGAGAGAGAGAGGGGGGGGGAGAGACAGAAGAGAGCACATACGCACAGAGAGAGAAAGAAATATATATATATATATATATATATATATATATATATATATATATATAGAGAGAGAGAGAGAGAGAGAGGGGGGGGGGGGGAGAGATTAATTTCTATAATATTTTATATGTATCTGATATCCAAAGGTCCAAGTCCTGGGGCGACAAGCACCACGAATCATTTCCTAACATCCTCAGTGTAGACAATAACTTAAGTGCAGATTCTTGGCCCAGAAATTTAATTCTGAAAAGGGTGCCATAAACTGTGTCGGCCAGATAAAGTAAGAAAGAAAAATACTGGAAAAATGATAAAATAAATAAAAAAAATAAAATTCCCTTCATTCATCCCAAAGGGGAAATTTTTCTTCTAGGGTCTATTCCAAGGGAAGACTGGAATAATCCAGGCTTTAGCCGCAGTGCAGCGCCGCAAATTGAGCCAGGGCGAGGCGACTTGCTCAAGGCCACACAGCGCAGCGGCCGTTGATTGAACTCGGTATCTTCCGGGTACGAAGCAATGACCGTACCACTGAGCCACGCTGCTCCCCCCCTCCCCCTCCCCCACAACTAGGACTGATTATTTTGGGATGATTTATTTCTTGTACTTATCTTTCTTGCCTTGTATGGCATTGTTACATACACACACTTTTTAACCCTCTCCTTACCAACTATAGGGAATGAGATTAGGAGAAATCGAGGACGAGAGACGCATGCGCACAACCAACATAACGTTCTCGTTCTAATAACTTTTCCGCCGGTGACGTCACAGACTATGGGCCGCACTTCACACCCAAGTAATACAAAAATATATTTTTATCACTCTGACACAATAGCAGTAAAGTTCTTGCCGTAAATAATTTCTTGATCAAAACCTGATCTAAAACACACTTTTCATTTTCTTTAAATTTTTTGATGTACAAGAGAAATTTGAATAAGATAAGTGTTGGTTGTATCGTAACGAATGGGACGATTTTCCTATAGTAATTTACCATTATTTTCCCACTTTCATGTATGTTTTCATCAAATTGTTGATTTATTGGCGAAAGCCTAATATTGAATAAACGTTGGTAAGAAGAGGGTTAACCTTTTTTCGTCGTGTGTTAAGACATTTCGAGAAAACTCCTTAAATAGTCGGTAAGGAGTGAGAGAGTTAAGATCTTTATCTTACACCAGTGCCTGCTCCCTAATGAATCACTTATTAAACTGCAGATAAGAGAGTTGTGGTATAGAAGTATAACACTCTCATTCCAACCGATAGACAAGTAGGTCTCTATCTAGTTAGAGCTCTACTGTAAACGGCGTGAAAAAGATAATGAGAAGTACAGGGAAGAAGAAAGAAGTGCTAGATGAAAACAGAGAATAAAAGAAAAAAAAAAAAAAGAAATCACGGTGTCAGAGAGCCCAACTCGGGATCCAATTGATACGGCACCCTCCGCCTGGCTGAGATTGAGAGCAGATCAGCTAGAAGCCAGTGCGACTGCTCGCTGATCTCTCTCTCTCTCTCTCTCTCTCTCTCTCTCTCTCTCTCTCTATCTCTCTCTCTCTCTCTCTCTCTCTCTCTCTCTCTCTCTCTCTCTGGGAGTTTTCCATGGTGTTTAGAATATCACGGCGCTTGAGAAATCAGAGAATTAACAACAGTTTCGAATGCAGATTATCTGAAATTGAACGATTTTTTCTTTTTTCTTTTTTTTTTCTTTTTTTTTTTTTTTTTTGCAATCCTCTCTTTGAAAATTGGAAGAACCCTTTTGATGTTGACAGCCTCGGGGAATCCAATATAATTTGATGGTGTCCCTTAGACAAGGTGCATGTTGATGGCATTCGATTAATGTGTGTGCCTGGGATCGATAAAATGCTTTTTTTTTTATTTTGACCGTTTGTTCTTGGAAATTTGTATGAATTTAAGCTTTATATATGTGTTTGTTGCTATGTTGTTGTTATCATCATCATCATCATCATCATCATCATCATCATCATCATCATCATCATCATCATCATTATTATTATTATTATATTATTATTATTATTATTATTATTATTTATTATTATTATTAATATTATTATTATTATTATTATTATCATTATTATTATTATTATTATTATTATTTTATTATTATTATTATTATTATTATGTTTATTATTTTTATTATTATTATTATTATTATTATTATTATTATTATTTATTATTATTTATTATTGTTATTATTATTGTTATTATTTTTATTATTATTTTTATTATTATTATTATTATTATTATTATTATTATTATTATTATATTATTATTATTATTATTTATTATTATTATTATTATTCATTATTATTATTATTATTATTATTATTATTATTATTATTATTATTATTATTATATTATTATTATTATTATTATTATTATTATTATTATTATTATTATTATTATTATTATTATTATTATTATTATTATTATTATTATTATTATTATTATTATTATTATTATTATTATTATTTATTATTTTATTATTATTATTATAATTTTATATATTATTATTATTATTATCTATTTTATCAGGATCATTATTCATTGTTTAAACCTATATTGGTTTCTATTGTAGAATTTAAACGCCATACTGCCGAGATAACACACGTCAAAGGTTCGATAAACTCACTCAACCCACACACCGACTACATCCGTTTGTTTACCCGCGTTACTTTTACCACATGTCTATTTATTACATTTTTCTGAGACAAATTATAAGCGTAGTATCAAAGCTAATGTTTTTAGTTTTTATATGTTAATGGTGGTTGATAAAACTATCTATGAATTTGCTCATTTTTAATACATTTTTTCGAATTTTGAAAAGTAGCAAAAATCTCTAGGATTGAGTGAGTTAAAGCATTTAACTTGTCAACTTGTATCATTCTATAATGAGGGGTAACGATAGTTCAGTTGTTAGACCACTCTCTCCACACGCAAAGGTACCGATATATATTTTTTTCTGAACCTTTTCCAAGGACTCAACTTTGCGCCACCCAGACGGGACTTGAACCCAGGATCTTTTTTATCCGAAGGCAAGTGTAATGTAATGTAATGTAATGGGAAATATATATAGCGCCATTGTCCATTTACAATGCTTAATAGCGCTTTACAATGGCAATAACAAATAATACGTAAATAAATTAATAAATATACACCCACCCCCCCCCCCACATATATATATATATATATATATATATATATATATATATATATATATATGTGTGTGTTTGTGTGTGTGTGTGTGTACAAACATTCACATGAATACATACACAAGACCACATAATCGCACTGGGATACTATTGTACTGAATGAAACTCTTGGTTACAAATATTCGACAGACGAATTAGAATGTAATTTCGACGACCACCAACCCCCCCCCCCCCCCCCCCCCCTCGCGCGCTTAAAAATTATTTGTATTGAGAAATTCACAAAGTGGATTTCAATTTAGATATTGCGTTTAATTGATTTGTTTTGTTTTTGCTGTTTTACTTTGCTTTTGTTTTTTTTTTTTTGTTTTTGTTTTTTTAAAATGTCACTATTTGTTTAAGGAATCAGTTGTAATTATAGCGTATTCAGAGTGACGCGAGAGTTGAATCTGTTTTGGACTCGTTTTATTTTTCGTTCATGTAAAGAGATGTTGATCGATCTTTGAGAGCTCTTTATTTAATTCTATTGTGATGCGCGTTTAGGTAAAATACTCACAACATCCGCCAGTCGAATATAACGCACCGACACACAAAGCGATGTGTATTAACGTTGAACGTTTTTATAGTCTAGTCTGATTGATGGAATCTCTGTGAACTAATCATTAAAATAGCTGTCTAAAAGCTATAACAAAGAGTTGAGTGACGTCAATTCTGTTCCTTCTATAGCGATTCATCTGCTTCAATTGACGTGTACTTATTTGCAGGACTGTTATCCCAAATAAATTGTGATGAGCCCGGCCCTTGTTGTAATGTCTGCCTGATGTCACATCCACCTCGAGCTACGAGCAACTTGGTTCTTAACAAAGAAAATCGGTACTTTTTACTCTTCATGCTGACTAGAACTTTTTCACATGTCATGTGATCAGAATGTGTAAAAGTCAAAACATGATCAGATTTATAATGTTTTTTTTTTTACTCTAGATACACCTTTATGCTCGTCGAAATATTTTATAAGGGCGTCCGTCATTGTTCCGATAGTTTAGAACCAGGTACTAAGTTACGATGCGTCATTACGCGGTTATGTGGTCAAGTGGTATGACACTCGCTTTCGGATCGGAAGTTCCAGGGTTCGAGCCTTGCTCGGCGCATAGTTGAGTCCTTGGAAAAAAGCTCTTTACTCACATTCTATCACCGCACTCAGATGTAAAATGAGTACCTGGTCGTTCACAGTGTTGTCTCTTTCGAAAAAATTGTAATATTGCCTAACAGGCGTCATGCCCGTCCTACATGTTAAGTGTTGCTGTTGATCAGGGAGCCCATGTAAAGCGCTTTGAGCACGTTTAGTGATATTGCGCTATATAAAGCTCAATTTTTAAAACATATTAATTTTGTTTCTTCAACTTCAAAAACAAAATTATATTATTCAGATAAGTTTTCCTTCTATAAGTTTCATATTCTTGATCTAGTCAATTCTGACATATTACCAGATCAACGCGGTTGGTCACATTTACAATATTCTCAGTAATTTCCCTTGGTAGAGATTTATTGGTTTCTACCGTAGGAAATAAACTGCCCATTATACTCTAAATGGCCCGAAACCACCGAGGGGAATGTTCCTCTTGGGACACATTTTGACCATTAGTTAAAGATGAAAAGCCTTTTAGGAATATTATTATAAATAATGATGATGATGATTTGGATAGCGAGGATGAGGATGATGATAATGATGATGATGATGATGATGGTGGTGATGATGATGATGATGATGATGATGATGGTGATGGTGATGATGATGATGATGATGATGATGATGATGATGATGATGATGATTATAATAATAATCACAATTGATCATTTATTTATAGTAGGCGGTTGGAAAATAGACGAGATTGATTTTGTTGGGTGGGAGCGCAAGTAGCTTAAGGGGCATAACTCATTATTTTCATACTTTTTAGTCTTGTTTCTCTGAATAATTTCCCCTAGCGACCTATCACAGAGAGACTTTGAACCAGATCATAAGTTATTCTTATAGATATTATGCACTTGGCTGAAAAACTCACAACATTGCCATCCGGAAGTATAACGGACCAACACACAAAACTGTGTGTAACCATGGACGTTTATCGTCTGGTTAAAACAGCTAAGTGAGAATTACTCATAAACGCGGATGGCAACAAAAAAACCAAAAAAAAACCCAACAACAACAAAGACCTGAGTGACGTCAACTTCGAACTATCTATAGATAGTATGCAGATGACGTCACTCAGGCTTTTGTTATTGTTTTTGCCATCCGCGTTTGTGAGTTGTTCTCACTAAACTGTATTAACCTGACTATAAAAGTTCATGTTTACACAGAGTTTGTGTGTTGGTCCGTCATACTTCCGGGTGGCAATGTTGTGAACTCCTTGGCCAAGCGCATTCTATCTATAGATAGAACGAAGATGTCGTCACTAGAGTCTTTCTTATTGATTTTTGCCATCCTAGTTTATGAGTAATTCTCACTTAACTGTATTAACCAAGGTTACACAAAGTTCGTGTGTTGTTTCGTTATATCTCCGGATGGCAATGATTCTCAGCCAAGCGCATGCTATCTATAACTATGTACAAAAACATAATATTTATGATTGTAACATTTGTGACCCATCGCCCCAGTCTGGCAATAAATCGGGATGAACCAGATGCCGAAAAGTGAATCTATCGTTAAAATGCTCTGCATTATTATATTACAGGGGTGGGGGGGGGGGGGGGGGCGCGAAGTGGCCGAGCGGTTAAGGCATAGCACTGTGACCGGAAGGTCCGAGGTTCAAGCCCCGCTTCAGGCACTTTCATTTTTTTTCCTTGTACAAGATTATTAACCCCCAATTTGCTCACTTAGACAAACATGGGTGATTCCTGTTAACATCAGACATCTTGTTTGATGAATTATCTATGAATGTTCCTTTGTCGAATGCCTTGCCGACGATATCTTATGATGTCGTGACGGAACGGCTTACTTTTTATTTTTAATTATTATATTATTAGGTGAATGCGTTTATCACAGTGAGATTTGGTCCCTAAGTTTTGTCCAAACGAGGTCAAAATGCCAGTCTTTGGCCACAAAAGTAAACAAATCGTGAGTTGTATTCAATAGTTCAACCAATTGGGACCACTTGTTTCCATGAGCACTACTAACGACAACTCACTAGCGGTGCAAAAAACAAATAATGACGTCAAAATGCCAGTATTTTTGGGTTGCAGTGTCAGGCTATAACTTAACAAATGGCTACGGCCTGATACCGTAGTGGTTTTAAGGCCGAAAAAACTTTCTTTGTTTAGTGCAAAAACCTACAGATGACAGTAATATTGTGTTTATACTAGAATTTCGCGACGACGATAACTAGATATAATGTTAGTATGTTGATATTTTTTTCTTGGAAAAAAGAAAGGGGCAGGGACCACTCACTCTTCATATGATAAACAAGGGAAGTAAGAAGTATATTTTGCTTTGATTAAATGAAAAACTCGATTGCTTCCCTTCTTTATTTGTGAGGGTTGCTGTTTCCTCTGAACTGGAAGAGGAGTTGCAGGGTCTTTGTACCAGTAAGAGGAGATCTTGGGCGGCAGGAAATAGATTATGGTCTACGACCTACCAAACAGCAGCCACCATGCATTTAATAATAGTGGGAATGACATCTTCAGCCACATATAGAGCAAAAAAGAGGATAGAAGGACGGAAGCAATAAGATCTGTAGGAGGGGAATTAACCCGATCTACTCTGTCTGTGACTTCTCGATGAAAAGTCTTAAAATTGGATTGTCGCCCTTAGATATATATATATATATATATATATATATATATATATATATATATATATATATTTATATATATAGATGGATAGATACATAAATAAGATAAATAGATAGATAGATGGATAAACAAATATATAGATAAATAGATAGATAGATAGATAGATAGATAGATAGATAGATAGATAGATAGATAGATAGATAGATAGATAGATAGATAGATAGATAGATAGATAGATAGATAGATAGATAGATAAACAATTACATAGATAGATAGATAGATAGATAGATAGATAGTTTTTTAGATAGATAGATAGATAGATAGATAGATAGATAGATAGATAGATAGATAGATAGATAGATAGATAGATATAAAACTATCCGGAAAGATAACAATCTCACCAGGACTCCCAGAGAGCACCGAGCCCGGGACCGCAAGACTGTCTTTGTCATCGGTGGCTACAAACGTAAAGGCGCTCCCCTTACGAGAATAGACTGGTTGGTGGGTGTGCAGGGGCGTGTCCAGCGAGGGGGATAACTCTGTCACTCGAGATGGCGTTCTGGGGATGAAGGGGAAAGAACTCCACTGTTTTCTATGTTATGATTTAATTATTATTATTATTATTATTATTATTATTATTATTATTATTATTATTATTATTATTATTATTATTATTATTAATTATTATTATATTATTATTATTATTATTATTATTTTTTATTTATTATTATATTATTATTATTATTATTATTATTATTATTATTATTATTATTATTATTATTATTATTATTATTATTATTATTTATTATTATTTATTTTATTATTATTATTATTATTATATTATTACTATCATCATCTCACCACCATCATCCCAAAACCAACAACAACCCTTGAATTTTAGGACGAGACAGGACACCGTAAGGCTGCCATGAACCAAGTAGCACATACTCCGTTAAAATACTTGAGCTTTTATATAGCGCAATATCCACTTAATGTGCTCAAAGCGCTTTACAAGGGGTCCTTGACCAACAGCAACATGCAACATGTAGAACGAGACATGACGCCAGTTAGGCGATATTACAGATTTTTGCCCCGACAGAGACAACTCTATTAACGGCCAGGTACTCATTTTACACCTGAGTATGGTGAGAGAATGTGAGCAAAGAGCCTTTTCCAAGGACTCAACTATGCGCCGAGCGAGGATCGAAACCCAGGACCTTCAGATCCGAAAGCGAGTGTCATACCACTTGACCAGATAGCCGCAACATGATTATGGTAGAACAAAAATAAATTAAGCAAGCGCCTTTCCAAAGAACTCAGTTCTATGCCGCCGCTCACTGCGGGACGCGAACCCTGAGTTGAGTGTCATACGCCTAGACAGACAACAAAGCTAAACTTATCTATTTCACTTACCTTCTGCGGCTATGTGGTCTAGTGGTATGACACTCGATTTCGGATCGGAAGGTCCTTGTTTCGAACCCAGCTCGGGTATAGTTGAGCCCTTGGAAAAAGGCTCTTACTCCTTTCCCTTCCCCC
>NW_027623735.1:0-9402 GCF_034508935.2 Berghia stephanieae
ATTGTCTTAAATTGATATACTATATACTTATAGTACATTCTGTTTTCTCCTTCTCATTCGTTGCATCTGTTTCGGTCATATAAAACGAAATGTCTGTATAAAGAAATGTAACATTATGCATGGTCCTAAAGAGTTCGCTATACGTGAGCTGGAATGCGCGATCGATGAAAACGTTTTCATGGCTAAAAGAGAAAAGGCATCTTGTCATTTTAAGGCTGCGATTTGAAAGCATAAAACGTTGAATGTGATTGCTTTAAAAGCTTTAATTGGTATCGCATTGAAATACTTGATGATAATATGACCGTAACTAAACGTTTTTATCGATCAACTCGGAATTTTCCAGGGAAATATTGATGACGATTCCTTTGTTTTGTTTTTATTATAAGAGTTAAACGTTTCTTGAAAGTAAGAGTGGCCGAAACCATGGAGAAAGAATTAAAGGAAGCAGGCCTGTCCTGGAATACAGCCACCGCAAAATCAGCCGATCGCAAAAAATGGAGATGTCTGGTGGATGCCCTATGTGCCTCAAGGCCCGAAGAGGATTAAGTGTAAGAGATGGCCCAATGGATAAGACATTACACTTCCACCCCGAGGAACTCAGATTCGAGTCCAGCTGTTGGCATGATGATCATTAAAAAAAAAACTCAGTCTTCCTCGAATGGGAATCGAACCTCAGACCCCCTGATCTAGTAATCAAGAGGCCTGAGGTTCGATCCCCAGCCGAGGAAGACTGATTTTTTGGGATGCTGGTTTTGTTTACTTGTATTTTTATTCCCTGCTTTGTCTTGCACTGTTTTACACACACTTTTTCAGATATTTATCTTACACCAGTGCCTTCTCTCTAATTTTTCACGATGATGACAGTAGTACGTTAATATAATACGGCGCGAACTTCTATTGTGAAAGCGTAAAAGCGTTTTATTATTTGATATGGCATTCATCATTCACTTGTCCAAATCAACTAGACAATTATCATTCATACATCTTAAGAGCAATACAAAAATACATTTCTCCGACGTATACTTATTTGCAGGTCTGATAACCCAAATTCTTATGGTCTCATTGTTGTAATGAAAATACTCTCAAAAAACAAAAGCAAAATATTGAGCATGCACAATAGTAAATCCGGCCCATAATTGCGTTTGGTTATCAGACCTGCAAATATGTACACGTCGCCTTTCCCAATAACACACACACACACAAACCCATTAATCCACTCAACATTTTACTAACACTCTTCTTCAAGTATCAAGTCTGTGCCAGACATCGGTGATCATGGTACGCCATTCATCTCTCTGATCAGATATTAGTAACAAAGACATTTTTAAAAAACATTATAGGACAAAACCATTTGAATTCATTTATTTGTTTTGAACTGGTTGACCCCGTTAGATCGGGCAAAAATAAGTGTCTTTAATTACGTAACAAACCACTGTCATAATTTATCAACGCTTGAAACATCCTGGTGATAATATGTGCGGCTATGTGGTCTAGTCGTATGACACTCGCTTTCGGATTGGAAAGTTCTGGGTTCGAGCCTCGCACTCGGCGCACAGTTGAGTCATTGGAAAAGGCTCTTTACTCACATTCTCTCACCGTACTCAGGTGTAAAATGAGTACTTGGCCGTTAACAGCGTTGTCTTTGTCCGAAAAATTGTAATATCGCCTAGCAGGCGGCATGTCCCGTCCTACATATTAAAAGTTGCTGTTGACCAGGGACCCCTTGTAAAGCGCGTTGAGCACATTTAGTGGATGTTGCGCTATATAAAGCTCAATTTTAGATTTATAATACAATATAAAACAAAAAGACCGGTTCAAATAGAGAACGAGTGTAGAGGAGTGATCTGACCTAAAAGTTCTCTGACTGCTCAAACTACGCGGATATATTTACAGGTCTGATTACCGAGTGCAATTATGGGCTTGATTTATTATATTTGTGTTGATTTGAGAGCACAAGTTCGATTACAACGTATCCATAGCAATTCGGATGATATGGCCTGCAAATTAATACAAGTCGATCAAAATTATCACTAGCTGCATTGGAAAGAAAAATGAAATTGATGAATATAAAGTATAGCAATTTTTTAAACAATAAAGCGGACATAAAAACATTTATTTTTCCATTAGGAGAGTGCCCGAATTTCGACACTGGTCGTAAAGTCGACACTCTCTTAGATAGCCTGCTTTCAAACCTGTTTTTTCACCTAAATTTGTGTGTTCGGACATAAAAGCATTGGTGCTATTTTAACCGCCTTCAATTTATCTTTCCGTTTCACCTACTTTCCGATTAAAAAACGGATAGAAAATGTTGACATTTCATGTGTAAACTTACAGTTTACCAAATCCGCTTCAACACTCGCGATTTTGTAAAATTTATTCAAAAAAACCTTTTCTGTTCGATCTTTGTGTATTTCAATCAAAACTGACTAAAACACACTTTCTACACACTGTTTGACATAAGTACACAGCTAATGAAGGGGGTGACGTCATTTCAACACACATTTTCCGATTAAATTTAGCAACATCTGCAGAGACAGCACCGTCTACAGATGGAGTGTTCAAAGCTATTAGAATTTCTTGTTATCAATGCATAACTGTAAACGTGAACCACCGCCTCTATTCGGTGTTATATCGGAATGAAACAAGTTCCAAAAATGAAATTAAAGGAAAAACCGACAATAGAAAAACAAAACCTGAGCCTAAAGTAGTTCTTTGAATAGGACGCTAGTCTATCGCAAAGTACTTTCCGCTAGATCTAACAGACCCAGCAACCCAATCACTGCTGGGTGGGCAGGGGCTTCAGAAAAACAATTAACTGCACCCGGGATCGATCCCGGTCCCTTTGCGTGTGAAGTGATAGCTCTACCAAATGAGCCTAAAGTAGATTATAAAAAAATATTGACAAACTTCATCCATACTATACTCTCAATACGCTTCAAAAGTCGTAACGTCACTTCCCTCGTAATGACGCATGGTAACTTAGTAACTGCTCTAAACTATCGGAACAATGGCGGACGCCCTTATTAAATACTTCTCCAAACGAGCATAAAAGTGTATCGAGAGGAGAAAAACATTATAAATATGATCATGATTTGACTTTTATACATTCTGATCACATGACATATGAAAAATTATAGCCAACATGAAGAATAAAAAGTACCGACTTTCTTTGTTTAGAACCACGATGGCCGCTGTTTGCTGGGCGACGTGACATCAGACTATTGAATCCAATTGGGCCAAATAAATTAAAATCAACTTTTGTAATTTGAACTTCAAAATCAATATTGTCGAAATTAGGGCCACCATCAGAAAAAAAAAATTACACACCTCAAAAAATGCAAATTGCGAGCGTAAATGGAAAGGTAGAACTCTAGATATTAATTGATATGATATTAAAGAAAAATCATTTATCTATTTGATGGTACAAAACGCACGCCGTAGCTTGATAACAAATCTAGCGGTAAGGTGTTAAACCCCGAAAAACAAGGTGACAGGGTGTCGAAATTCGGGCACCCTCTTACCTCTTTTTTCGGAAAGTGTTTTACTAATAGTTGTCAGGGTGGGTAATTATAAAGATTGCAGCAGGGTTAAGCTGCGGTAAAGGTCAAAATTGTGACATTATTGGGGAGAAAATGTCAAAGGTCATTTCCTTCTCGATTCATGCCGTAATTCATACAAATCAATGCCCTGGCCTCTTGTGACTTGGAAAACATGGGGTTCGAATCCCTAGGGAGAACATTGAAAAGGTTTTTAGCCTTAACTCTAGATTTCTCGTTTGTGTCTTTTTCAAAGTTTTGGGGTTGATAATCAAATTCTTCAACTAACACGGTGAACTCGACCGTTGAGAATTACATCATGTTACAAAAAAAAACTAAAATAAAATTTGTGAACCATCGGCTCAATCTGGTGACATGTCGAGGTGTGTCATAATATGTCGAAAAAGACATTAAAAAGCCCAAATATCAGAAATAAGATAATAATAGTGTTTTTTTTTTATCACTTGGGAATATACTCCACCTCCCTCAATAAATTACACAATACTTTACCATCGTTTCATATTTCTGTCTGTAAATTAATTTCGAGCTTCCTAACCATCCCAATATAATACTGACCGGTAATCAGGAGGTCTGAAGTTCGATCCCCAGTCGAGACAGGCTGATTTTTGGTTGTTTTATTTCTCTCCCCCCCCCCCCCCCTCTTCTCTCTCTCTCTCCTCTCTCTCTCCTCTCTCCTCCTATCTATCTATCTTCTCTTTATCTATCTATCTATCAAATCTATCTATCTCTCTGTGTTTCTCTCTCTTTCTTACTTTCTCCCTCTCTCTACTCTCTCCCCTCTGTCTGTCTCTCTCTCTCTCTCTGTGTCTCTCTCTCTTTCTTACTTTCTCACTCTCTCTTTCTCTCTCTATCTCTCTCCCTCTCTCTCTCTACCTCTCTCTCTCTCAATCTCTCTGTCTCTCTCTCTCTCCTTCACTCTCTCTTTCTCTCTCTATGTCTCTCTCGATCTCTCTCCTCTCTTTCACTATCTCTCCTCTCTTTCCTCTCTCTCTCTCTCTCTTTCTCTCTCTCTATCTATCTATCTATCTATCTACCTCTCTCTCTCTCCCTCAGCGTGAGAGAGAAGGGCAGAGAGAGATCCTGACATTATTGTCTTTATCTTTTGGTATGGCGGTGCACTGATGGATTATTGGAGATCGATATGAAACTTTTGTTGTAATTGATGCACACATCTATCATAATGTGCACTGTGCATCGATATTATCTAGCTCTTTGTCTTGTTTGAAGTCAGTACCCGGAGTCATACAATGTTTTTGATTTTGGGCATTTACACAGTTTCAATATGCCTCATACCTTTATCAATGCTAAATCTATTTCCCATGAAAAGTTATATAGAATAAAATTTCATTTCATACAAAAAGTCGTCTGTTAGGTGCCCTCTTTTAAGAGCACCCCTGCAATGTTGCTTATAGTCAATGTCTCATTCACACCGGAGTCGAGTTGGGTAAATTTATGAAAATAGGGGAAGTGTGGTTCAGCGGTACGGTCTTTGCTTCGTATCCGAAAGGTACCGAGTTCGATCACTCGCCGCTGCGCTGTGTGGCCTTGAGTAACACACCTCGCCCCAGCTCAAATTGCGGCGCTGTACTGCGGCTGACGCCTGGGTTATTCCAGTCTTTCCCCTGGAATGGACGCTAAAGAAAAAGTTCCCCTATGGGATGAATAAAGGGAATTTTATTTATTTATTTATTTATTTATTTATTTATTTATTTATTTATTTATTTATTTATACCCATCTATCTATCTGATAAATGTTTAACTTTCTTAAAAGAAGTGGCACTATCTATAGATAGGATGCGCTTAGCTAACAAGCTCACAACATTGTCCTCCGGAAGTATAACGTACCAACACACAAAACTAATGTGTCACCGTGAACGTTGATAATCTGGTTAATACAGTTTAGTGAGAATTACTCATAAACGAGGTTGTCAAAAAGCAATAACAAAGACCTGAGTGACGTCGACTTCATATTGTGTATAGATAGAATGCGCTTGGCCAAGGAGTTCACAACATTGCCATCCGGAAGTATAACGACCAACACACAAACTCTGTGTAACCATGAACTTTTATAGTCTGGTTAATACAGTTTAGTGAGAACAACTCACAAACGCGGATGGCAAAAACAATAACAAAGGCCTGAGTGACGTCATCTGCATACTATCTATAGATAGTATGCACTTGGCTTAGAAGCTCATAACATTGCCATCCGGAAGTATAAACGGACCAACACACAAAACTATGTGTAACCATGAACCTTTAAAGTCTGGTTAATACAGTTTAGTGAGAATCACTCACAAACTCGGATGGCAAAACACAATAACAAAGGCTTGAGTGACGTCATCTTCATTCTATCTAAAGACTTTGTTTTCTCATGTTTTTAAAAATTTTTTTTAAACCCATTTGGACTGTGAAAGGTGTCAAATCAAGGAAAGTTTTTAAGTTTTGTTTTTTTTTTTAATTTGATTTGGACGTTTATAGATAGTTCGAAGATGACGTCACTCAGGTCTTTGTTATTGTTTTTTTGCCATCCACGTTTATGAGTAATGCTCACTGAACTGTATTAAACCTGACTATAAAACGGTCATGGATACACACAGATTTGTGTGTCGGTCCGTTATACTCCCGGATGGCAATGTTATGAGCTTCTTAGCCAAGCGCATACTATCTTTAGATTGAGTGATATAATTTAGTGATAACAAATCACCAAAATGGTTGGCTAAAAACAATAACAAAGAGTTGTGTGACGTCAATTTCATTCCTGCTATATGTAATTCTCTAAAACAATAAGTACTGATCCTGTAATGGTCGTAACTATGCAAAGGTCGTTTTTGTTTACTATCCGTGAAAAAGATCAAGGGAATGAAGCGAGGTCGAACCAATTACTACAGATTTGAACTCTTTGAAACTAAATACGCACACATATTATTATGCTAATCATAATTAGGTATTAGTAGTAGCTTGTGATATGCGTTACAGGTAATCAAATATATGACAGTTTGGCAAAATTGCTAATTAATTCCAACTAGGCACGATGATCTCTCCATGTCGTAAATTGTAGATATTATTTCATCATAAAGTAAGATTGTCATGATCTCAATTAGTTATGGAAACACTGTCAAACCAAACCAAAATAAACATTTATAGCATTACAGCAATGTTATATCATGTCGATGACTGCGTTCTGTTATCAGACCTTCGATTATAAGGCGGTATACTGAAATTAATTGATTTCATCACACTTGGTAATTAGCCGTTTGAACACCATAGAGGAGCTAACAATTGTTTGTTTGTTTTTAAGGGTTTTACGGCTCTTGCAACACATTAAGGTCATATCAGCGCCAGTAAAAAGCAAGAAAAGGGAAAGTAAAAAGTTATAGAATTACAATTAAAGCACCCAAGAAAAGGTAAGACAAAGGCGCATTTGTTCAAATAGGAACAGGTGTAGATTCCAAGAGCACACCATCAAAGAACTTAGTTTGAGATCACCTAAAAGAATCATCCAGACAAAAGCACAGGTCCCATTAAGAAGGATGCACTCAAATGTTAACAAATCATATATAATTATAATTTTGTAAATAAAACAATGCAGTGCATAACAGAGAAATGTTTTACAGGGGGGAAAATATCATCTCCCAAAACTTTCTAACTATAACATTTGACTGTCTCACTCCCAGCAAGGGTACGACTAGGGCCTGGACAAAGCCAAGTAATCACATTCCAAGAGAAAAACAGAAAGCATGTTGAAAAACAGATATATAGGTGGGATAGAAGACACAGTAAGTACCTCCCTGTCCACTATGGAGATCAGGAACCCCACCCATTTGAGCGAGTTAAAAATAATGGCTACAAATTATGACACAAAGAAAGATCTGTAAGTAATCCGTGATCAAAAATATTCCTGAGTGCATATTTGTCCCCAAAAAATAACCTTAAAATGAAATGATCTAAATTTGCTTTTCAGAAATTACAACAGCAGTAAAAACGCCAACCCCACACATATAATAAAAATATAAAACAAGTGCACGCAGTTGATTATTTTTCCTCAAGGACTATCGGGGAACGGAATACTCTACCAGCAGACATTCCTATAGAACAACCACAGTGACAATTCCAATAAAATTAAGAAATGGGTTTGTTCATCAATAAATGTATGTGACCTACCGCCTCAAAACGACACTAATTATGTCGGGGGATTTACATCCTAGAAAATGAATTTATAGAAAGAACGAAATTGACGTCACTCAGCTCTTTATCATTGTTTTAAAAGAGCCGTTTTAATTATTAGTTCTCACTAAATCACATCAACCAGACTATAAACATTTACGATTACACACATTGTTGTGTCTTGGTAGGTTATCTCCGCCTGGTGGATGTTGTGAGTATTTAGCTAAACGCATAACATCAATAGCAATATGTGAGACTATGGTTAAGTATGTCTGCTTTGATGAAGAAATGAATGAAATTTCTTTGACGTGATGAAAACTAAAATTTTACATTTCTGGCCATCATAACTTTCAAGTCGGCTAAGTGGTCTTGTGGTAGGACACTCGCTTTCGGATCGGAAGGTCCTGGGTTCGAGCCTCGCTCGGCGCATAGTTGGAGAAGGCTCTTTACCTCACATTCTCTCACCGCACTCAGGTGTAAAATGAGTACCTGGCCGTTAGCAGCGTTGTCTCTGTCCGAAAAAATTATAACATCGCCTAACAGGCGTCATGTCCCATCCTAAATGTTAAATGTTGCTGTTGGCCAGGAACCCCTTGTAAAGCACTTTGAGAACATTTAGTGGATATTGCTCTATATAATACCCTTCAAACATCTGGATCACCTTGACGTTATACACTGTGTGGAGACGATGCGTTTTTCCCAATGACTCATAAAATGATAGTGTGTGAAATTTGTACTTTTTATGAACCATTCAAGGATGTTCAAAGAGCCTTGTTCAGATACTTATAGTAATAAATATGAACTTGAAATTTAAAGCGATAAAACTTGATTTGCTTTCGTGTATTATAATTTATTACATTATAAATGTCTTAAGCACAATGATGACGACCCGTGCATAATCTCATAGTTTACAGAGATGACATGAATGCTTCCTACTATCTGGGATGACATTAGTCAACCGTAAGTATTTTCTGATGTATCTAATCAGACCCAGATATGGACGACGCAACATTCCGATGCACCTCATTGGGGGTTTTTTTTCTTCTATAATTCTGAAATTTTATATTCTATAATTTGTTTTTTCCCTCTACCCCAAATCTTCGTAGACTTTCATTACGGTGGCCTCTAATCCGGTTTTATTATACCTACCTCCTAGCATCCTCCTTTAATCCATAACATAATATTGGGCCAAATATTGACATTATGGCTTTTGTTTCGGGTTTCCTTTTCATTTCAAAAGTTAATCCTTTATTCTGCAGCACACTGAGATAACATCGCTCTCTCTCTTCTCTCTTTCTCTCTCTCCACTCTCCTCTCATCTCTCTCCTCTCTCTCTCTGCTCTGTATGTGTGTGTGTGTGGTCTCTCTCTCTATCTCTCTCTCTCTCTGTATGTGTGTGTGTACGTCTCTCTCTCTCTCTCCTCTTCTCTTCTCTCTCTCTCTCATCTCTCTCTTCTCCTCTCTCTCTCTCTCTCCCTCTCTCTCTCATTTTAACCGATAATGCTTTTACTTATCCTTAAATCTGGTATAAAGAAACCTTAAATTTGTCAAAATATAAACCTGAGACATATTTTAAGATTTATTTGACAGTTTTAAAAAAGATGATAGCAATCTTGATCAACCCATATTTAAGTAAAAAAATTTTTGCCCAAAAAAAATATGCGTTTTGTCCGGAACGTAA
>NW_027623736.1:5000-9387 GCF_034508935.2 Berghia stephanieae
CGCCACGACATCATAAGAGATCGTCGCCTAGGCCATTCCACGAAGGAATATAGATAATTCATCAAACAAGATGTCTGATGTCCACAGGAATCACAATGTTGTCCAAGTGAGCAAATCATGAGGGTTAATAATCTTGCTCAAGAAAAAAAAACGAAAGTGCCTGAAGCGGGGCTCGAACCCGGGTCCTTCCGAGTCATAGTGCAATGCCTTAACCACTCGGCAGTTTTGTCTATCTATCTGTTTATATCTACCCTATATCTATCTATCTATCTATCTTTATTATAATCTATTCCCCAAAAAATTTAATAAATCGTTTAGATTGGTGAATAGATGGATGGAAATATAGGGATTGGCAGAGAGAGAATTTTGAGATAGTGTTTGTGTTTATCTGTGTGAGCGTGTGTTTGTGTGATTGCGTGTTAGAGAGAGAGAGAGAGAGGAGAGAGAAAGAGAGAGGGAGCAAGAGAGAGACAGAGAGAGAGAGACGAGAGAAAGAGAGGAAAGAGAGAGAGAGAACGAGAGAGAACAGAGAGAGAGAGAGAGAGAGAGAGAGAGAGAGAGAGAGAGTTGTGTTTTCAGACTACAACAAATAAATAATGTATTTGTCTCTGTCTACTTATTCACCCTACCGGCCTCCAGAGTGCTATTTTGTGACCTCAAAAACCTGTCATGTGACCTCATTGTGAGCTACACTGTCGTACTCTGGAAAACCCAAATTATTTTGAAAATTGGCCAGAAAACCACAGATAGTGTGCACTTGGCAAAGAAGCTCACAACATTGCCATCCGGAAGTATAACCCAACACACAAAACTCTGTGTAACCATGAACTTATAATATAGTCTGGATAATACAGATAATTAGTTAAATTGAGAATTACTCATAAACGTGGATGACTCGAGTGACGTCAACTTCATTCTAGATATATCTGAAGTAAATATTTTCTGGCTCACAAAAAAAAAAAAAATAAAATAAAAATCATTTTGTCAGTGTTGACGTCTATGTCATTCTAGAAATTTGGGTCTTCTTTATCTTATCTTATACCGTGCTCAAGTCATCGTATAATATTATTAGATATATCTTATCCAGCTAAACCTCTGAGATTTTATGTTACAACCTTTGAGTAGCTGTGACCCAATTACCGGCTTGTAGTGCCTGGTAAGCATAATTAATTTTACAGTGCGACATCAAGGTGATCGTGCAAATTCCTCCTTCATCATTCATGGAAAAAGAAAAAAAAACAACACGTTTGGCTTTAAAGGAAGTCCCAGGCCTGAGAGTTTTTGACAAGATGGGGGTTACTGTAATGGATGGATATTTTGAAGGATAAATTTTCAGAGCGTGACGGTCTAAAAAAGGAAAGTCGACGTCAACTTTATTAATTTTTATTGATGTTTTGCGTTTAGTTAAAATACTCACATTTAACGTACCAACATACAAACCTATAAGTAAATCTTGAACGTTTATAGTCTTATTGAAATAATTTAATGAGAACTAATCACCAAAATTGGCTGGCAAAGAAAATAACAAAGAGTTGAGTGGCGTCGATTTCGTTCTTTCTATAAATATTTAAGGTTACACATTGTTGTGTGTTTTGGTACGTTATACCTGGTGGATGTTTTGAATATGTCACCTAAATGCATAGCAACAATATACATCTGAGCTACAAATGAAATATTTACATAAACACACCCAATTTTGATGACACCAAACACGCACATAGACTAAGAATTCCCCTCTCACATTATCTCCCATCGTCAATGACCCTTGTTGCTGTGCGCGCGTGTGGGTGACAGGGAGTACAACCCGAGGAGGCGTTGAGTGGAGGATGGCGTACTCAATGGCGTACTCACTACCATGTCCTGACCTTTGACTGCATGAATTGAAGTGAGAAGAGAAGCGCCGCAAGACATTTTATTCTAAACTTGAACTTTTATATAGCACAATACCCACTAAGTGTGAGCAAGGCCCTTTCCTGGCCAACAGCAACACTTAGCATGTAGAACGAGACATGTCACCTTTTAGGCGATATTACAATTTTTTCCGACAGAAGCAATGCTTTTAACGGCCAGGTACTCATTTTACACCTGAGTATTGTGAGAGAATGGGAGTAAAGAAGCTTTACTTAGAACTCGACTATACGCCACTCAGAGCGGGACTCGTACCCTAGACCTTCCGTACCGAAGGCGTGTGTCATATCACTCGACCATTATAACCGCACAATAAGGGATAGACCTTTTTTGCAATGAAGGGAAAATGAACACGTGACCAAACTGTTACGGAACCATTCGTCTGGTGGCCGGTAGGACCCGTTTTGCAATCAACGCTATCCGAGAAAGTGCCAAAAGGCAATAGTGAATAAAACCTTTTTGAAATTATTTGGAATCCAACTCGGACCAAACTGATACGGCACCCGCCGCCTGGCTGCCGGTAGGTAGGGCGCTCTGCAATCAGCGCCTCACGTGAAAGTCCCAAATGTTGGGTGGGGTTTCTGACCTCCCATAGCGGGCAAAGAGGAGCTTACTGTGTCTTCTATCCCCTTATATCTGTTTTCCAACATGCTTTCTGTCTTTGTCTTGGAATGAGATTGCGTGGTTTTGTCCTTGCCCTGACCGGAGGGGAAACTGTCAAATGCAAAGTTATTGTTTTGGGAGATGATATTTTTTCCTTGTAAATCATCTCTCTGTCATGTATTATTATATTTGTAATTTTGAATGTATAATGTAAACATTTGAGTGTGTTCCTCTTTGTTTCTTACTTAAGGAACATAGAACAGGTTTTGGGGAAAATGTTACCTCTCCCATGAATGATTAAGCATTTCTAGCTTGTGCTTCAAAGCTGAAAAAAAATTAACATTTTGCCATATTTGAAAACCATGAGTGTTTCACTTACCTTCAACGGACTGGTTAACACTTGTAAAATTGTCAGAATTCAACAGTTGTAAAAGTGGCTGCTTCTTGTGTCCAAACAGGAAATAGAAATCAAAGGTAGTTAAAACTTTGAACAGTTCCCAATTGTGATTTTTTTTTTCATTCTTTCTGCGAAGAATTAGAAATAATGAATGTGGTGTGGAATTCCCGGGATTCCCCACCATGCCCTACAAGAAGACAATGGTGGGTAAAACCTTTTTGCATCTCCTCCCTACATGTCGAGTGTTGCTGTTTTTAAAGCGCTTTGAGTAAATTTAGTGGATATTGCGCCATAGTTTTTTGAAAAAATAATTTTGTTTCTTTTCTGTTGTTTATTTTTCAGATTTTTTAAATTGTTGATGTCTGTTTCTTTTATTTTTTAAATATTTTTAAGGAGGGGGAGGTTGTTTTTTCTTTCTTTATGTTGCTGTTTTAGGTTTATGTTTTGTTTTGTGCATTCTCTTGTTGTTGTTGAAGATAAACTTCTTCTTCTTCTTCTTCTTTCTTCTTCTTCTTCCTTCTTCTTCTTCTCTTCTTCTTCTTCTTCTTCTTCTTCTTTTTTCTTCTTCTTCATCTTCTTCTTCTCTCTCTTCTTCTTCTCTTCTTCTTCTTCTTCTCTTCTTCTTCTTCTTCTTCTCTTCTCTTCTTTCTTCTTCTTCTTCTTCTTCTCTTCTTCTTTTTCTTCTTCCTTCTTCTTCTTCTCTTCTTCTTCTTCTTCTTCTTCTTCTTCTTCTTCTTCTTTCTTCTTCTTCTTCTTCTTCTTCTTCTTCTTTCTTCTTCTTCTTCTTCTCTTCTTTCTTCTTTTCTTCTTCTTCTTCTTCTTCTTCTTCTTCTTCTTCTTCTCTTCTTCTTCTTCTTCTCTTCCTCTTCTTCTTTCTTCTTCTTCTTCTACTATCTTCTTCTTTCTTCTTCTCTCTTCTTCTTCTTCTTCTTCTTCTATCTTCTTCTTCTTCTTCTTCTTCTTCTTCTTCTTCTTCTTCTCTTCTATCATGACTACTACTACTATACTTCTACTACTATACTTCTTACTACTACCTCTACTACTACTCCTTCTTCACTACTTCTATCTACACTACCTCTATCCTCTCTCCTACTTCTACTACTTCTTTACTACTACTACTCTCTCACTACTTCTACTACTACTACAACTATCTACTCTATCTACTACTATACTACTACTATACTACTTACTAATACTAATACTAATACTATACTAATACTAATAACTAATACACTACTAACTAATACCAATACTACTACTAACTACTAAATACACTAACTTACTACACTACTAACCCCCACTACTAATAATATAACTACTAATACTACTACTACTACTATACTCTACTAACTACTAAATACTACTAACTACTACTTTTTTTTTTTTAACCTTTAAAACTACTACTAATACTACACTAAAAAATACAATACTAAAACTAATCTAATACTAATACTAAAACTAAAATTTTCTAATACTACT
>NW_027623737.1:0-9390 GCF_034508935.2 Berghia stephanieae
AAAAAACCCCAGTTTTTAATAGCTGATAAATTCAGGCACCGAGCTTCGACATTTTTTTTGCCTTACTTGATGTCCCCAAAACACGAGAAGATGTCTCATCGACAAATGGACCAGTGAATCAATAATCAAAACATTTATCAGTGTCCACGCAAAACAGAAAACAAATTTGGGTCTTTTTTGGGGGTCAAATTGATAACTCAATCGGTCAGGGGGAAGGAAATTGTAACATGAAAACAAATGCCTGTAGGAATAGAGACCAAAGAAAAATTTTGGAACATCCATATAAACACGAAAACAAGAAGAAATTTTTGATGGTGAAGCAGAGTGCCAAATCAGCTTACGTGTTCTTCAAAACAAACAACCCAAAAGAGGAATTCAAGCAAAAACGAGATACAGCATGGTCAATGAATAGTAGAGTCAAGTCATTTTTTAAAAAAATTTTGTCGAAGATTTTTCAGCAATTTAAGGGGATCATTACCTAAAATCTGAAATTTTTCTTTTCTTAAAACACCACAGGGTATTTTCCACAAAAAGGAATCCCGAAGGTACACTAAATTTTTTTGGGTGAAGACAAAGTTTTTAATAAAAAATAAATAAAAAGGGGAAAGAGCGTTTAAATGGGTGAATGAAAATCAGTTTTTGATTTGTATTACATTCATTGATTGTATAGTGTTTTTGACATATTTTGGGGTTTACAAAAATTTTTAACTTTTATAGTACAATCTGTTCATCATTGCAATATCCTTTTTATATTATATGAACTTCATTTGCCAGCTTGAAGACAAAGTTTGTAAACCCATAGCTGCCAACCTTTTTTTCTTTTAAAAACGGATTTGTTCGTTTTTGCCCCCTGGGTCCGTAAGTGCTTTTTTTTTAGTTAAAAAATCCGTATTTTGTAATTTTTGACAAATTTTGGAAAAAAGCCATGTAGCCTAAAATTAAAAATATTGATCCTTTATTTTTACTATTACTACTACACTATTGTTGTTAATTATTATCATTATATTGGTGCCATAGAGCAAATCCCATTTGTTACCTTTTTTTTTAATTAGCCTCTATCAAAAGATTTTCAACAATTAAAAAAGTTCCTTCTTTAATGACGCCTGTATTTTACTCAACCTTTTCATAATTTTGGGGAGATTTGCATAGTAGGATTTTTGCCTCGATAACTTTGAAAAATCAAACAGTATTAAAACTTTTTCATATCTGAGGATGGACCAAGCACCGGGTTTTGGTCCCTCGTCATCAAATTGGATTATTGTAATGCCTGTTTTTTTGGCTTTTTCGCAAAAAATCGAAACGTCTTCAGATGTCCAAAACAGCGTGCCAGCTAGTATTTATGAAGCGAGGTGCGACCTTTTTGTTTTTGTGTGTTGTGTTGTGTGTGTGTAGTGTGTGTGTTGCTTGGTGTGAAGATATGTTTCACCAAAAGAAATTTTTGTAATTAACGCTTAAGTCGGGTTTCTGGGAGTTATAGCGCTATATAAGTTTTTCACATTTTTAATTTTATTTTACTTTCACTTTTTGTTACAAATATTTTTTTTAATTAAAAATAAAATTAAATCCACCTTTTTTTTTTGGAAGTTTTCAATAAAAAAAAATTTGCTTATTTTGATAAAGTGACAATGATTATTTCCCTTTATTAATTTATAAAATTAATAAATTTTTAATCCCTTTAAAAACATCTTCACTTTTTTTAATTTTTTTTTTTTTTCAAGCAAGCTTTTAAAGGGTTTTGGGTTTCAAGAAAAATAATAAAATCCATTTTTAGGGTGTTTATCTTGTCAAAGTAAAGAAGTGGGAAATTCTCTAATATTTAAGGTGCATTTACTAAACAACTATTATGAACACAAAGACCTTAGTTGCATAAAAAAACATATATGCAATCGTCACTTTTTTCTGAACACCAAATTTTTTACCCCAAAACGCCTCTAAATGATGTACCAGTTGTTAGTTATGCTTTTCAACCACTTAATTTATTTTATTTTTTTACAATTGTTTTTCTTTTGAAATGGTCCTTATCAAAGTTGAGGCATTGAATTTTTTTCTTTATATTGTCCTTCTGAATTTTATCTCATTGGGGGAAAGCCCCCATAGGGGGCGGGGGGTACACACTGTGTCTGTTTTCCCCTTATACTTTTTTCCCCAACATGTTTTCGCTTTGTCTTGGGATGAGTTTACTTTGTTTTTTTTCCGGGCCCCGCCGGAGTCCTAGCGGGGAGGGAAGCATAAAATGCAATTTATTTTTTTGGGGATAAAATTTTTTTTCCTGAAATCATCTCTCTTTTTATGTATTATTACAATTTTTTATTATTTTTTAATGAAAAAATGAAGCATTTGAGTGTTTTCCTCTTTTTGTTTTTTGTTCTTGTGTCCGGATAAGACTTATAGGTATCCAAACAAGTACATTGGTGATCCCTTGGAAATCTACATCGATCCCTATTTGTTCCCCAGTTCCCCATTTTTTACTTTCTCTTGGATGCTTAAACTGAAATTTTAGAACTTTTTACTATCCAATTTTCTTCCTTTTTACTGGCGCTGATAAACCCAAAAAGTTTGCAAGCGCCGAAAAACCCCTTTAAAAAACAAAAAAACAATCTTGTGAAAGTGCCTTTTTAACGATTCAAATGTGTGGTACAAACCCGATAATTGGAAACCTTTGGACAGCCCTTTTCCCTCAAACTTTTAGTGAGTAATAGTAATTAAAAAGGCTGATTTTAAATGTTCATTCGATGAAAGGGGGGGGGGGGGGGGGGGGGGGGGGGGGGGTTCGGAACACATCGCCCCTCACCCCGGGGCAAAATGACGTTCTTTATTTTATTTTGAAAAGGGCAGCTAGAGAACTACTGAAAAATCAATAGGGCAGAAAAAAAAGCTTTCTACAAACCCTAACAAAATTGGCCAAGAGCTTTAGTTCAGCATTTTCTAGATACCAAATTAAAATTTTCACATTCTTTTTTTGATAATTTTAAGATTTGCAATCTTTAGGGGTTGACGTCAGAAAGACACCTCTGTGCATTTAATTTCATTCTTCTTTTTTTCCCCCTCACCTTAACAAAATAATAATAATTAAAATAAAAAAAAAAGCGCCAACGCCCAGCTTAGAAGGAAATAAAAGTCTTAAAAATTTTTTTTTTTGCTTTAAACTTTTTCAAACGATTTTCAACACTTTTGCTTCAATTTAGCTTTTTAACAAATGAAATTTAAGCAACAACCAAACAACAATTGGTTTGTTATTTTTTGAGGTTTTTTATCAGTAAAACTTTTCTACCCTTTTATTTTCACTGACACATAGCAAACTTCATGCTTTTTTTGGTGACCAAAGACTATGTAAACAGGGGGAAATTTTTTGTATGGTTTTTGGAACTGAAAAAACCTGAAATATGATTTGTAGACTTCTTCGTTATGATAAATTTTTCGGTCAAAGTAAATGAAATTTTACACGAGCGATTTATCAAAAAACCCCACAATGACCAACGGCAGCGGTAGAACTTTTATATGGCACAACAACGTTTTTTACAATTCCCCTAACACCCAATTAACACAAGTAGACTGAAAATAGACTTTTACAATACTCGCATCGCCACAAAAAGGTTTTAAAACCCTGGAACTGGGGCGTCAGACAACGCTACCACGAAACCAAAGAAAAGCATTGTGCAAGTTAAAGTGAATAATGTTGAGAAAGCCGTTCTTTTTCCACAATCTGCTGTCCTATCCACCCCAACTCCATTCACTGGGGGGGTTCCCACTTCCCATAATGGGGCGGGACGTACTCGTTGCGTCTTCTATCCCCCAAGCTTTTTTCCCCAAACTTGTTTTCTGTCTTGTCTCGGGGTGGGATTCTTGTTTTGCCAGGACCTGGTGGAGGGAAACTCAAATTATATTCGAGTTTTGGGAGATTTTTATTTTTCCCCCGTAAAATCTGTCGTTTTTGCTCTTTTTTGTTTTTTTTTTTCAAAAAATTATTTATGCTTTGTAAACATTTTAGTGTACCCTCTTTGTTGGGAAACCGTGCTTGTGCTAAAAAAACGTTTGGTGATCTCAAACTAATACTTTTATAGTGGGGTCTTTTAACTACGTTTCCCATTGAAAAAAAATCCCCTTTGCCTTCTTTTCTTGGTCTCTAAAAGTTTTAGAATTTTTATTATCCCATTTTCTTTCCCTTTTTTTGGCGCGAAATGACCTAAAAAAGTTTGCAAAACGCCGTAAAACCCTTTAAAAAAAAAACAAAACAAACCAAGTCCTTCAGTGGGGATACAACAACAACAAAAAAACTCCTCTCCGGCCCTTCTACTAAAACTTAAACCTGGGGGCAGGTTTTTTAAAGGGGTCGGGACACAAAAACAAGGGGGCACGGAGCAACGGGGTATTTTTTGCCGTGTTTGAGTCCCGGTTAATTTCCCTGGCGCCCCTTCTGAGGGATGGACCTTCCCAGGGGTTAGAAATGGTTCTCGGCCACTTCACTCTACGCACACTGGGGTAAGTCACACTATGGGGCCATGAAGCCTTTAACTAAGGACTACTTTATTTTAGACAATTTGGTGGGAGCCATGAAAATCACCTTAGGTATACACAATATAACAATACTGGGCTCCCTAAAAGGGTTTTTTAATGTGGTCTCCCTAAAAAAATGTTTTTTAAAACCCAAAAGCTCCTTTAAAAATACAGAAACACTTGAAAAAATTTGGGGACCGAGTAATTTTCTATATCCATTGGATCACAACATCAGAATTGTGTTCATAATCTTGAGGGGTCAAACTATACCTTTGAACAAAGATTGAACAGTTTAATCAATTTTTAAAAAGACATATCTTGGTCCCCAAATTGGGGGCATTTCACGTGGCCTTAATATGGATTGTACTTATATAAATAAAATAAATATATTATATATATATAAAAATATATATATATAATATAAAGAGAAGAGAGAAGAGAGAGAGAGAGAGGAAGAGAGAGGAGGGGGAAAGAGATTTAGAAGAGAAGAAGGAGAAGAGAAGGGAAGAGAGAGGGAGAAAGAGGGGAGAGAGAGAGGGGAGAAGAGAAGGGGAGAGAGAGAGGGAGAGAGAGAGAGAGAGAGGGGGAGAAGAGAGGGGAGAGAGAGAGAGGGAGAGGAGATTTAAGAGAGAGAAGGAAGAAGGGGAGGAGAGAGGGAGAGAGAAGGGAAAGAGAGAGGGGAGGGGGGAGAAAGGGGAAAGGGAGAGAGAGAGAAAGGGGAAGGGGAGAGGGAAAAGAGATTTAAGAGAGAGAAGAGGGAAGAAGAGAGAGGGAGAGAGAGAGAAGGGAGAAAGAGAGGGAGAGAGAGAAGAGAAAGAGAGAGAAGAGAGAGAGGAGAGAGAGAGAGAGGGAGAGTGAGTGAGGTAAAAAAAAAAGAGTTTTTTATAACGGAATCCCACAAACGGCTCAAAGCCACCTTTTAAACCCTATAATGCACATGTCTTTTGTTTGATGACATTCACCTTCCGTCGGAAAGTCCCGGGTTTAAGCCCTGCATTGAGCACGCTTAGTGAATTCCGCTATAAAAAGCTCAATTTTTTTGTTTGTTTGTTTGTTTTGTTTAGAAAAAAAGAACGGATGTCAATTTTTTCCCTTTGCTTGTAGAAAGAGAGCCACAAAAAAATAGGATCATTTAAAAGAGACAAGGAAGACTTAGAAAGAAAAAAAGTTTATCACGATTGGACAAATAAATTATTACAAAAAAGGGTTAGAAAAGAAAAAAAAAGATAAACACTAAAATCAAATTTTAAAACAACCTTTTTTAAATTTGGCTTATTAAAAAATTTGGGAAAATGGGGACTGACGGGGGAACGAAGAGCAAAGATTTGACAGTTCCCAGAAAAAAAACTGAAAAGAGTCCCTGAATATACATACCCCACAAAAATGAGAATAAAACACTGTATGACAAAGCAATTAAAGACCCTTTTCCATTCAAATCCGGTGGCAAAATGGCGGGTTTTTGGGCAATACTCAAAAGAGATTAAAAAATACCAATAAAAAAGCCCGAATCCTTTTTTTTCACCCAATCTGGGCACAAGAAAAAAAAAGCAACCACCCACGTCAATTAACCGGAGATAACCACGCCCCTCGGACAACCGTCATAATTTAAAAACTGCATGATTGGGGAGACGCAGCAAACACACAGGTTTTACTGTCGATGGGAAAGTGTCAAGTAAAATACCCACTTCCCCACCCCCTTAACAATAAATGACACAGAAAAAATTTAAATTTAAACGTTTTATAACTGCGGGAAAATCATGTGATAACAGTCACCCTTTCGCGGGAGAAAACAATAACAATGGCAAGGAGGTCGATTTCATTCACGTTATTTTTTATAGGCAACCAAATATGTTTTCCGAAGATTGGGAAAGGGGTGTCACAAAGCCAGTTTTTGATTGGCCAAAAACATGGTTAATTCACACTGTCCTGAGTAGAGACCTAAAAAGCCCCCAAAAATTTTAAAAAAAAAAAAAAAAGAATTTAAAAAATAAAAAACCTTTTGAACCTTTTCATCCACAGCAAAAAACCTTGAACTTGGAAGGAAAAGACACGAGATTTTAAAGGCAGCCAAGCGCCCCGGGCGGATGATTAGGAAGCGAAAGGCCTTTAAAAATCATGGTGGACAATGAAAGATTTCTTTCATGAAAAAAAAAGACAAAAGAAAATTTAAAAATTTAATAAAATGATAATAATAATAATAATAAAATAAAATAATAATAATAATAAAAATAATAATAATAATAATATAATAAAATAATAATATAAAATGAAAAGATATGAAGAGAAAGATGAAGAAGTGAGATGATGATGATGGGGTGATGAAAATAATAATAAATAATAATAATAATAATAATAATAATAATAATAAGAAAAGAAAAGAAAAAAGAAGAATAAGAAAAAAAAAAAACAAATATGATGATGAGATGATGATGTGAAAGAAGGAGAAGGGGGAGGTGATGAGGGATGATATGATTGTGATGATATATGATGAGGGGGAGGGGAGATATATGGATGAAGATGATTATGAAGATATGGGAAAATGAAAAATATGATGATGTTTAAAGGTGATGATGAGATGAGAGATTGAGATGATGAAGAGGGTGATGATAGGTGATGATGATGATGAGATGAGGAGGATAATAAAATAATATTAAAAAAATAATAATAATAAAAATAATAAAATAAAATAAAATAATAATAAAAATAATAAAATATAAAATAAAAAAATAATAATAAAATAAAATAATAAAATAAAAAAATAATAAAATTTTAAAAATAATATAATAATAATAAAAATAATAAAAAATAATAATAATAATAAAAATAATAATAATAAAATAATAATAATTAAAAAATAATAATAATAATAATAAAAATAATAATTTAAAAATAATAAAAAAAATAATAATTAAAAGATATGATGAGAAGATGATTAGATGATGATTTATGTGATGATATGATGATGGATATGAAAAATTAGAGGAAGATTATATTAAAAATAGACACAATACCCCCCCCAACAAAAAATTCCAACCCCCCCAAAACCCAAAAGGCCCTTTTAATTCGAAAGACCAATATTGCGTCAAATTTTAAAAAAAAAAATTTTTCCCTCACATGTAACAAGAATTTAGTTTTCAGACAGAAAAAATTTTCCTCGTTTTTTCCATAGAGAAAAACTGAAAGGAGAAAAAGCCCTTTTAAAAAAAGAAGAGAAAACAACCGACATTTTGTTTCACTTTTTATTCGCTAATTAAAAAATTTTCCTTTTATACTCTTCTTAGCTCAAAATATTCGGAAAAGTTATAAAGCAACCATCTCTTTTTCAATGAAATAAATTTTGGAAAAGTTGTTTTCATTTTTTTGGTTGTTGCCAACATGCAGCCTGGTCCGGTTTTTACAGATGAAGACCTCAGAAAAATGCGGCACAATTCTCAAGAAAGTATGCTTGGTATCCACATTCAAACTTTTTTGCATTTGCTTTAGCAAGTCTCCAATTCATGAAATGTTTAGCAGCTCGCCACAAAACTGAAAAGTCAAATGGAAGACTAAAATTCTAGGTGGAGGCTGGGGACCAACAACAGTGAGACCAAGATTTTGGCTCCTCGGCGTAAAAGTAAAGGCTGTCATTATTCACAGACACCTGTCTGGGAAAAAACCAATTTTCGTTAGTCCCAGACAGGTGTTGGCAGAAAGGTTTTATGCAAAATGCCAAACTAGGCGTGAAAAATACCAAATATTCTGAAAAAAAATGCCAGTGGTTATTTGATTGTGTCCCAGAACAGTCAATATAGGCACTTGCAAGAAGTAGCTCTCGCGAGTTGAAAACAGGCGAGGATTTTTGTTTCCGTTTTTGAGGGGAAAAAATTTAGGAGTGATTTTAAAATGCTCATTCTTCTTTCTCAGTGGAATGAAATGGCATGTATTATATATCATTGGAAAGGGCATAAAATTCTACATACAATGATGCTAGAGAGGTGGGCCTTTGGCCGACCAACCTCCGCTGCACGTCCAATCCGCCTTGAGCATGCATTCACGTAAAATATAAAATTTTTTTAAAAAACCTACCTCTGTGTCAAAAACTAGCATCTTTTCAACTTCTAAGAAACATTTTGATTTTTCAGAACTTTAGTTTCGTTAAAAAAATACCGGCCAATCTGACCCGTTGAGTCGAATGAAAACGAAATCTTGTTGTTTACACGGTTCGAAGGAAATGCCGTAAATAAGCTTTCATGGACTTCCTGTGTTGTTTTTAACAGTGTCACGTGACCGTTTTGAGAAATTTGTCGTCTGCTACAAATAATTAGACCGGTAGGGGGTAGATATTTTCGTTGGAGCAGAGAAAAAGTGAGTATTATTTCTTGGACTTGTAGAGAGGCCTAGGGTCCACCAGCAGTCAAGTTGATTGAAAAAAAAGAAAAAAAGGCCTTTTTTATATCCGCCGCCACCACCACCGTGAGAGTGGAGAAAGGGGGGGGGGGGGGGGGGGGTGTTGCATGAAGACGAAAGGGAGACGTGTCGCTTGGTGACCTTGTGTGACGTAGAGCATCTCAAGGATCTGGCAGCAGTTGCAGGTGGTTCTTAAACCCCTTAACGGCGTAGCTAATTTTTTTGCTTTTAGATAATAGTTTGCTTTTATCTTTATTATTGTTAACGGGGAATACAGCGTTTCCACCAAGAGAGCAGTCAGACTATCGCAACTCGGACTTCAATTGTCTATAATCGTTTTGCCGTTACTTGTCTTTTGATGATAGAAGATTGGTGTTAGGTCAAAGAATCGAATTTCGCCGCTAAAAGGTTGCATTGCGACTGGATTGCCCCCCCCCCCCTCCCTTCCCCCCCCCCCCCACCTTTTTTTTTCTTCTTTTTTTTTTTTTTCCCCCTTAGTATTGTTGATTG
>NW_027623738.1:0-9386 GCF_034508935.2 Berghia stephanieae
AGCAATGCAATTTTCCATAACAAATACTGATGACAGCTCTGAATCATTATTGAGTTTTGTATACAGCTGAGTGTCATCAGCATAAAAATGAAAATCAGTGGGAAAAGTGGATAACATATGAGAAAGGGGAGCAGTATACATTGTAAAAAGGAAGGGGCCGAGAATAGATCCCTGGGGCACTCCACACGTTACAATGGATGGAGTTGATACATCGTTTTCTATAATTACTGACTGAGCTCTTTCAAACAAATATTCCTTTAACCAGTCCAAAGCTGTGCCACTGATATAAAATTGATCACGTAGTCTAGTCAAAAGTAAATTTTGATCGATAGTGTCGAATGCCGCACTTAAATCTAGTAACACAAGCATCGCAGCACTTTTATTATCTATATCATTTACAATATCATTAAAAACTTTAAGTAATGCCGTTTCCGTGCTACGGGAGGCTTTGTAGGAAGATTGAAATTTAACATTTAAGGCATTCGTCTCTAGATGGTTAATAATACGAGCAGCAACGACTTTTTCGATTAATTTTGAAATGAAATTTAAATTTGACACAGGTCGAAAATTATTTAACTCATTGCAGTCAAGATTTGCTTTTTACTTCAGGGGTCTAACCAAGGCATGTTTCAGCATATTTGGTTATCTTACTGTTGCATTTTTACAAAACTACCGGTCTTTAACTCATTTTTGTCAAAAGGCTTTGCAATTGGGGAAAAATATTAGTGCCATTGGCATTTTTATTATATTTGAAAGTGAAATGTGAATGCTTGTTCTTGATTATTAACTCAATATTTTAAAGATAGTTTGCAATATAATTAAGTGCTGTCGAAGTAAAGCCAGATTCTTTTAAAGTTTGTTTTATTTACCAGTCATGTGTCAAAATGATACAATAACCAGGGAAAACTTGTCGAAATTTTTAATTTTCTATTTGCACTTCTGAATCTAGAATTAAAAACTGGCCTCCAGAGCATTCTTGTCATTAATTTAAATTTGAAGAAAAGTAGTGTTATAAAGCTTTTTTTCTCAAGATGTTACTGTGGCAATATATTTTTTTTATTCTAAAAGCAAGGTATATGCTTTGATATTTCCTGGACAGATACAGTATAGACATTGCTTAAGAAAATCCATCAAATAAATGGGTCTTTTAAGTATCATTTTTGATTTTTGTATAGTTCTTTGAAAGAATTTGTTCTTATTTATATTCAGTCTTGATGTCAAGGTGATGAATTTTGATGCATGGTGGCAACTTGTTCTATTATCTGTTCGGACTTTCTTTGAAATGTTCTAGAATCATGAGTTGTTAATAATTATGTAGAGTATTGTGAGACTCAAAAGTTTTTTAAATATCTTATTTTGTCATTATTTGCAGCTTGCCAAGAGCATTTGTTACTTTTGTTTTGTGTAGATTTGAATTTGAAATTATACATTTGGTGATTTTTTTAATGCACTTTTTTTTTGTTTATGTATCCCTGGTTAAATTTTACATATGTGCCTTTAAATGAGCGAATTAAAGTCAGCCTCTCTTTTTGAGGACAGTTGCCAAGATTTTGAAGTGAACCCCAATCATTTTGTATACCCTTGCAAATATCGATTGGTCTATGTCAACCCAAAGACAGCGAATACAATCAACCAGCTTAACTCACTCAACCCTCTATATCAAATTAAGAAATTAAAGAGCAGGCACTGGTGCAAGATAAAGATCTGAAAAGTGTGTATGAAAGGTGCCAGACAAAGCAAGAACAAAAAATACAAGAAAAAAAAACCATTGAGGTCGACTGATTTTTTGGGATGTTTTTATTTCTTGCTTTGTCTGGGACCTTTCATACACACTTGTTCAGATCTTTACCTAGCCCTCTACATTTGTGTTGTCCCCTCTCCCCAGATATTTTTGGTACTAGAACTGTTCAAAAATTTTAAAAAAGAAGAAATATACTCAGCTCAGTCTGAAAGAAAATTGTTTTATACATAATTTTATTAAACTTCTACTACCATGTAAAGATTAAAAATATTAGGTTACCCACATCCAAATACGGAGATAATTGGTGTTAGGGTGTGTGAATTAAGTGTCTCATTCATTAATCATTTTTTACCATACGTCTATTTCAAAAAGTAATTTTCAAATCTTATTTATGCAGGTTAACTCATGTCCCATGTGCCGTCATGAACTTCCCACTGATGATCCACATTATGAAGAATTCAAAAAACAAAAAGTAAGTTAAGTTTGGGAATGGTGTTGCTTTAATTAAAGCGTGTCTGTATAAATATATGTTTACAAGCAATATCAAAAAGTGTGAAAGGAGAGGGGATATGTGAACTTTGGTGTTTACAATCCATTTTTTCCAACCATGTTTGATATTGAAAAGATACTGTATCAGAGCGCAGGCAAAACAAAAACAAATGTCTTTACATATGAGCACTTTTAAAAAGAGATATACATAATTCTTTTTAACAGTTTTTTTTTAATTGGTTTATTAAGGGGGAAAAGTTTTCCACAGACACATTTTCATTATTTCTATCAATTCGTTCTAACATGCTTGACTTGTTATAAGTGTACTTTACTGTTTGTCCTAAATTCATACAAGTCATTATTCTTTTTTTTTTTTTCTAGTTTTAATATAATTTGGATGAAATCACTGCAATTTATGTAATAAATAAATCAAGTTGTACATGATTGTATTCGTTTTTAGCAATGACAATCGTCAGGATAAAGGGGGAAAAAAAGACTTAAACATGAAGGCTAATGAGTGTCTAATATTTTTAACTTACTGTACTTCAAATTTCAATGAGTAATCAATCTCTTAGATTTTCTATACTGAAATCTCGGCCATTATTAATATAAAAAAGTTTCATTCACAAATGTATTGATAGCATTCCATTAAAATTTGATTCAATACAAGAAAGATTTTATGACTATCTATTTTCTATTTGTATGTATTGCTTGTTAATGTGGTGGAGGAAATCTGTCTTGAACTTCCAACTCAACTTAAATTATTTTCTTTTTGTTGTTCATCAGGTCAGTAATAAAAAATGTCGTATGCAGGAAAGTCATTTTGCACATAATTTCCTCTGTTTACCAGTAGTGATTAGGTGGTTGTGTCCAACATCCTTCATTTCACTAACCTCTTACCTCTGGATAGAAGATTTGTTATCATTTAATTGATTATTCAGATACCTCGAATCTATGATTTGTAATTATGATCAGCTTACAGTTTGCTATTAATAATTGTAAATTTCTTTCTGATAATCTACTTCTCATTTCATATAGTTCTATGTTTGTTTGTTTTTATTCTATTTCCAGGCAAGAGCCAAGCAAAGAGAATTCGAGTTGAACAGTTTACATGATTCAATGTTTGGATGATGCCATCGACACATTTTATTCCGCTAAGCAGTGATTCTGGACTTTTTTAAAAATGACAACAACAAAAAAATGTGCAGACGACACGTGTTTATGGAAGCTCCTGTGTTAAAGGAGGATGTCAATAACCTGTATTTGGGAATGAGTATTTTGATTTGTTATTACTTCTGTACAGTGGCAGTGGGTCAAGTTATAGCAGTCTGGGGCTAAATGTGAGAGTCGAGCCCAAAACAATTGAAGGGTTGGGGGGAGCGCTGTAAGCCCCCCCCCCCCCCCCCCCCCCCGTCTGTAACTATAAAATATAATCGGTGCCACTGCTTGTTTACATTACCTTGAGAGCAATTTTCACTGCCAGGTATGCTGTCACAATGGCTTGTTGTTGACGTGTGTAAGATAGGTGATCTGTCATTTATTTTGGAATTATTTTAGTTTAAAACAATAATATTTCACAAAGTCCTTGTTTGATTTTCATATAAAATACATCCATTGAATAATGAGAATGTCACAATCACACCAGTCTAAAACTCAGTATTCAGCACATAGGAATTTTGTATTAAAATAAAATAAATATATTGTAAGACGAACAAACACACGTCTGCCTGCCAGGTGTGTTGCATCGATTTGGGATGGTGTCACTGTGTGACGAAATGAGATCTTTACTTTTGTACGAATCTAAATAAGCCTCCAACAATGCTCTGATATCATTGACGAAGGCAAATGGCTTTTCGTTTGTTAATTCTTCATCTCCAATAAAATTCACGCTTTCCACGCTCACCATATTCCCTGTTATTTCTTTTGATGCACTTTGACTGGCTTCTTCATTTTCTACCTTTATTCCCCTTCCTTTCAGAAACTTTCGTCGTTTCCTAACTTGTCTCCAAGATAATCCCATGCGTTTCTTCATTGCCAAAATGTCATCATGTGAAATGAATGCTTTGTGCTTGATACCAGCATGCTCAGCAATAATTCGCCTCTTTTTGATGGGCAGTTTCTTTAATTCAGATGCCGTCTGTACATTAATAGACTCATCATTCTCACTGGCAACGACATTTCTAATCATTTCCAAAAGTTTGATACATTTTCTTTTGGTCGGTGTCTTTGCCTTCTCACTTCCTTTGTGGGGCACACTCACTCGCACTACGGAAAGCTCCCCCCTCTTTGTTTGAATGCGGCAACAGGATTTATTTTAAACATTGTTTTTAACACTTTCAAAGCTATTTTCTTTTCATCTTCTGTGAATTTGCCCTTATGCTTAAGTTTTCTCGGCAATGCTTTGATTTGATCTGGGACAGCCTTTGAATCTGATTTTTTAGGTGTCATAGCGGTTGCAGAATTGCTTGTCAAAATGCCTCCAAATAGTGGCTTGACTGTTCAAGTATCGACTGCATATAGGCTGGCACTCTAATGTTTCATCATATTGTGCTGGCCCATGGTGAACGTCATCGGTTGCAGATTCCTCATGGCTTGACTGGGTCATAACCATAGAGTCATTGGATACCATCGCAATGTCTGATATATCCCATTGAGGTGAAAATACTTCTTTTTCGTTTGACTTTTTGAAGCGTCCATCCAGTGATAAAGTGTGACTACAGACCACACAGTCATCGATAATTATTATATCTGGATTAAAGGGGCACCAGTGTTCCATTTTGTGTTCCAATGCCAATAGCTCACTGGCACAGTGACTCTGAGCAACATTGTTAAACTGATCTGACCAAATCAGTACATTCTCTACAAATATTTTTAGGGTGTCTATCTTCACAATCACCAGTCACATCTACACCAAAAACGAGATAAATATTTTCTCTATGTCCTGCACACAAAACATTTTTTCATCCCAATTTTTTTTCTTTTGTTGATAAGGAGAATCCTGCACATATTCTATTTAGGTGGTTTAAATGAACATCCCGTAAATGCTCCATTATATGTAGTTTTATATGAAATCTGATACTTTGGAAGAAACAAACAAATATTAAAACATTTCTGTATGAGAACTTCCAGTAAAATGCTTTACACAGTGTAGATAAAAATGGCACTAAATAGTATCCCCCCCCCCCCCCCCCCCCCCAGAACATATTGTAAGAATACAGTTGAGCACAAATGTGAATATTTAGCATTTACCCCTATATTGCTCATGCCACAAATATATTTTAAAACTTATATTAAAGACAAAGGTTTCAAAATAGGGAATCACGAGGAAAAAATAACCCTTCATGGATCCACACCTGGATTATTAATTAAATTAATCACATTACTCACATCAAGTTTGATTCCATTCCAAGAGCAATTATCAGTTAAATTTTAAATAACACTATTTTCAGAGTTGAAAACCAAAAAACAATAAATATTACACAGAAACAAAGCTGAACTTGGTGATAACAGGGATCATGAAAATAAAATGAATCGTTGTGATGGTTTGGTGTGTGTGTGTGTGTGTGGGGGGGGGGGGGGGGGTTTCAAGGCAAAGAATTGCATCACACGTGCATGCCACACCAGCGCCCGGCCTACTATAATAATATAAAAATACCTGTCGTGTCAAGGTCAGTTATGTTTTCCCAGAGAGTAAGGGTGCCAAGCAGTCAGCCTGATGTGAGGTGATTGAAGGAGTTCTCAGAGTAAAAAATATGACACTTTGCAAGGATTGACAGGAAAAAAATGAATTATAACATTTATAATCGATTCGCTAACCCATACCCCTAAGGAAAAAAATGCTGAAAAATTGAATTTTATTTTCCAGTATTCAGAGATAAAATAATTTTGATAATGATAATGAATTCATCATTGTAATTTTATGAGATAATTATTTACTTTATAAAATGGGTTATATAGATGATTTCTAGACGTATTAAAAATTCTCGAAATACAATTCCACAAAATATATGACGCGCTACCCTCATTTTTCTTTTTTTTTTTTAATGTTGCTTGAGAGACAAGTCATATAAAATTAGATGTCTAGTCAATTCAAACTGCAAAATCAATTCTATTTTCGACAATAAAACAGCTAAATGGTGCAAATAGATCTCGCTCCAAATAAAAAGTAATTTGGTTGCCCAAATCCTGAGAAAAAATTTTTCTTTCTCCTCAATACAGGAAAAGTGAACACCACTTGTTTGCCACCGCTTTTTTTTGTAGTTCCACAAAGAGGGTTGATCTTGCTCTGCTTTGAAAAATTGAAATAAGAAAAAGAGACATATTCCATTAGCAATTTTTGGAAATGGCATCATAATTGAAGTACATACCAATTCCAAAAAAAAAATGGCATTATTCTCACCAACACAGTTGAAATTTCATTGGTTTTACATCCACAGAACAAAACTCTTGGCAATAAACTATATTCTGTCATTAAGGTAATAAATGCAGTAGTAATTCAATTCAAATGATCCTTTGTCATTTTTATTTAGAAAAATGAGCATTTTCTTTATTGATCACTAATAAAAAATGTTAAAGTGCAATGGAGATTTGAAAACATTACTAACCAGTGTCAAAAAGTGTGTGCATACTCTTTGCTATGATGTGAGGCGATTGATGAAATTCTCAGAGTCAAAAATATGACACTGTGCACGGAATGACAGGAAAAAAATGAATTATAAAATTTATAATCGATTCGCTAACCCATATCCCTAAGGAAAAAATGCTGAAAAATTGAATTTTTTTCCCTTATTCAGAGATAAAATAATTTTGATAATGATAATGAATTCATCATTGCAATTTTATAAGATAATTATTTACTTTATAAAATAGGTTATAGAGTAGATTCAGGCTTACCGGCCACACAAGTCTTATCCGTGGTCGTCTCAGAGAATGGAAGACTGCTGGCCAGAAATAAGACCAATGCTGTCTAAGTGATGTCGTAAAATGTAAAGTTCAAGTGGCCGGTTTTAGGTGAACCAGCCGATTTTGCACCCTAAGCAGTCTTATTCATATTCTCCACGCAAAATGTTATTGGTGACATTGTGGTACTACCGGCCACTTATGGAACCTGGTCCAACCGGCCACCCATCTTGGGCAAACAGGTCACCCTTAACGGATGTTGAAAAACGCTGTTTCCTTTTGTTTTTAAAAATAGTTTTCAGTTCATAAACAGTAAAAGCAGATCCATAGGCTCAATTGGTAAAATATCTGCCGGGTCATTGGTCAATTTAGGGTTCGATTCCAGCATTCCAAGGACTTTGAAGGACTCTTTCCATAAATTGGCAGAATGTTTCCTTCCCCCAAGACGACTGCCATATATTTTCATAAGTAGCCAGACTAGATCTAGACGTCTAGATAGATAAACCCGTTTATGTTCATTTTCAACAGAGAAAGTCAAAATTAATTTATTCAAAACAATTAATAGGGTACATAATCATAACGCAATAGATTAACATATAACATGTCACTTGCACAATTTACACACAAAAGTGAAAACACTGATCTCCTCCTCACTCATCCCCAGTATCTTCTCTCTCTCTGCCAGTACATCTTCTGTGGTACCACCTCCTACACTTGCACCCAATCCATCCATCCAGGTCCCTATCACTTCCACAAAAATCACATAAACTTTCATCTTTGGCATTCACACCACACAACTCATCGATATCCATCTCAACGTCTGACCAGTCTCGTCGCAATTGAAGACGTTGCTGGGGGGACCTTGGTAATGTCAATGCCATTTGACATTAGCAATGTCCGCATGGTGTGGAACCACCCACGTATCTTTCCTTCTGATACCTGAGCGCATTGTTCCCAAAGGGACATCGTTTTTCTCTCCCGAACATCCCCCTTGTGTCGCTCCATAAATGTCTTGTACCAGTAATATCCTGGCTTGTTGTCTCTCTGTCTTCAGCATTTAGTATTCTCTGCACCTCCAGACACAGTTGCTCCCTGTCCTTCCCTTCACCTGCCCTGGCACAGGCCACCATCCACTTCACTAGGTTTTTCTCCTCCTCGGCATCCAACACTGTATGAGATACCCTATGGACGGGGTATTTTCCGGCCATCTTGTCCATCAGTGTTGATCTCGGGACAGAGTAGGTCGCAGCGGCCTGGCGGACTGAAAGTTTTATGGTGCAGATGGCATCAAGTGCAGCATCCACACTCGCTTGAGAATACTTTGATCTTGGCATCTTGGTGCCTCTAACAATGTGAAAAAATGAACTTTACTTCGATATTTGAACTTCTTTTTCATAGACTGGCTAGTCTAATAATGTAAAGTTTTCTTTACAATGGTGAACATAATATAATTTTATAATAATAATAATCATGATAAACATTGACCGGTCAACAGAAATACAAGGAAAGCATTGCAACAAATAATATTATAGACGTCTAGAATAATAATAAACAACTTAATCAACCCGGCCGGTTTCACCAGAATCGTTTAAATATTCTTTGGTCAAACCGGCCACCCCCCCTAATGGGGCTAAAATGAAACCTGAACACTGCCAGACGATCTAATCAAAATCAAACGATCCTAAAATAGCATGCAGTGCAGTGGTTGAGCCGGATTTCCTTAATAAAGACGTATAAATAGCTTAAATAGTAACTTCCTTCCACACTTTGCAACCCATAACAAAGAATGGGATACTTACGTTTTGTGAGAAATATCTCGATGTAAACAAATTTCTTTGCCTTCTCCTGGATTGCACACACTGAAACGGCGAGAAAAACGTCCCACGAGACGTCTGCTTGGTTACTAGAAATATGCACCGAGAAACAAAAATGAAACAAAAGGAAATTAGACCTCGAGTCTGGTAGCAGCCGGTTTGACATGAATCTACTCTATAGATGATTTCTAGACATTAAAAATTCTCAAAATACAAATCCACAAAATATATGACACGCTACCCTTATTTTTCTTCTTTTTTTTTAATGTTGCTTGAGAGACAAGTCATATAAAATTAGATGTCTAGTCAATTCGAACTGCAAAATCAATTCTATTTTAGACAATAAAACAGCTAAATGGTGCAAAGAGATCTAGCTCCGAATAAAAAGCAATTTGGTCTCCCAAGCCCCGAGAAAAGCATTTTTCTTTCTCCTCAATATTGGA
>NW_027623739.1:0-9385 GCF_034508935.2 Berghia stephanieae
TTTTTTAAATCTTAAAGATGGTTTTTTCTGCCAACAAAATCCAAGAATAAAAACATAAATTCCTAAAAATTTTAATTAATATAAATAAAGGGGAACAGCTCATATGTGGCTCAGTGAAAACAGGGTTTGTTTTTTCCCTAAAGTCAAATTTTTGCTGTTTCCAAAACCATTCAGCATCCTGGGTATCGGTCTATAAAAAAGATTTTGTTAAATGTCTCTGCACAGACCTTTAACACTCCCTTTTTCACCACCAAAACCAAAAAATCTTCAGTTCTTGGACCATTGACTGCTCATTATCTTATTTCTGCTATTTGACCTATTTTTTTCAATACAGTGGAACCCCATATAACGTGACTGTGGGACCACCAAAAACCCTGTTTAAATAAACGACCCCCGTTATAGCCAATTTTAAGAGAACAACCCCCCAAACACCTTTTTTTAATTTTTTTTTAAATTTTGTAGTGAAAAACAAACAAAAAAAAGGGGATTTTTGACACTTTCTTACCTTTTTTAAAATCTTTGTTCTTTTTTAAAAATTTTTAATAACTAAATTTTATGAATCAATGTTTCGTTTTATTCTCTAAAAACGCCACTATCACACACTCATTCATCTTGTATTTCATTCACCCGTTTTGTTTTTGGGGGGGAAAACCCCGAAACATTATTCTTCTGTTTTTCGTAAGAAAATTTGAGCTTAAATTCAATTTCACATTCTTATTTATTTAGCGTAATTGGACTAATCAGTGTATTTGGAGATATAACGAGTAGGCTCTTAAAAAGCACTGATACGGGAAAATTTTTCAAAAGCAAAGAGGTAGAAAAAAAAGGGGGATTAAAAAAAAAACTCATATAACCAGTCCCTGCTATATCCGGATCCATAATCAAACCACTAAATTTTTAGTTTGAGGCCCCATAAATCTCCCTACTTCAAAGCATATCAAAGCTGGGAACGTCAATTAAAAAATTTAAATTTTTTCTTTAAATTTTTGAATTATTTTTTTATTATTTTTAACGAACATTAAATTTTTTGTGGTAAATTCAAAATTAATTCAATAGATAAATAAAGCAATTTTGCTTGACACAGCTTCTGTATTTAAAATATGTTAATTCAAAAACAGGGTAAATGATCTTTGTTAATCAAATCGCTAAACACTTTTAATTTTGCATCCAAAAAATTTGCATAATTACTAACTACATTTTCATTTAACTGTTTTTATCAAAAATGATATGGTATATAAAAAATTTTTAAAAAACTCAAAAAAATTTTCCAAAAAAAAAATGAAAAAAGAAAGGGAGGGTTAAAAAAAGGGGTTTCTCAAAACAAAAAGGTTTCAAAATCGCATTTCCACAAAAATAAAAATAAAATAAATTTTTAAAAATAAAAACAAAAAAAATAAATAATAATAATAAAATAATCATAATAATAAAAATAATATAAAAAAATAATAATAAAAATAATAAAATAAAAAGAATATAAAAAAAATAATAAAAAAACAAAAAAATAATAATAAAATAATAAAATAAAAATTTTAAAATAATAAAAATTAAAAATAAAAAAAAAAGTAATTAAAGAAAATAAAAAATGAAAAAAGAGTTTTTTTAAAAATCTAGCACCATCAAAAAAACATCTATCTTTTATCTAAATCTCAATCACCTTAAAGATCCTTCATTTTAAAGAGATATTTCTCTTGGCCATTTCTTGTTTTTTTTGAAAAATTTTTAATAAACTTATATATTAATAAAATTATATTATCCTAAGAATGATGTGCTTTAATTGAAATTAAAATAAACTATAGTAAAAGTTTTATTTTTTTTTTAATTTACCCACTGTAAAAAAAGGATGCAAAAATATACATATCTATTTTTCCTACAAATAATATGTCTCAAAAATAGCATTTTAAAATAATTTTTTTAAAAATAATAGGGTGAACAAAAAAAAGAAGCAAATGTTTGCACGGAAAACAGAATTTAGAAAATAAGATAGGGGAAAAAACGGAAATTGGGCAGAAAAAGGGAGATGTAAAGGGGGGGGAAAAAGCCATATAATTCCCTTTTTTTTACTATGCCTATCACTATTCATCTACCTTTTGGGAAGATATGCTATCATTTATACTTATTTATTAAATTTTTTTTATCTTTTTAAAGAATAAAAATCACACTGTACATATAATGTTAATGAAACAAATATAACCGTAAACGATAAAATTTTATTGGGCATGATTTTTTTTCCTGACATTTTGGGGCCCACATCGTCCTCTAATAAAAAATTGGGAAAAACTCCATTCATAGTTTTAAAAGTTAAAAACATTTTTTTTGGTTTTTCAACAATTTTTAAAATATATTTTTTTTTTTTTTTTTTTTTTTTTTTTTTTTGGTTTGCCGAATTTGCTCTATTCTCATTTTTTGATTGGTGTTGCAATGAAATTGGAAATTTTCTTCCATAATCTCACTTCATATCCTTTTTGGTAGATTTTAGCCCCCAAGCAGGGAGTTTGGGTGCTGTGTTCCACCCCTTTCTTTTTCTTTTATGTTTGGACATTAGGGGAATGGAGGGAAAATTTTATGGGTGTAATTTAGATAATGCAGTTGAGCGGGGAGTTGGGTGGGGTGTTTAAAGGAACCAGGGGCAAAGGGAATGGTGTTTAATGTGGAATTGATCAATAGACCGCCTGTTTTTGGAAAGATTTTTTTGAGATACAGTAGAGAGAAGATGAGATGGTGATGATGACTGTGAATTGATTTGGAAACTTGGGGCACTAGCGAGGTGGTATGGGGGGTTTTCAACAAAGGGAAAAGGAGGGAAAAAAGCTCTGCCTCGCTTATTGGTTTTGCTAAAGCTAGAGGAGGGACGGGGCTGGTGGGGGTTAATAGGAAGGGTTTTTTCTGGGGAAAGGGAGGTGAAAAGTTTTTAATTTGAGGAGGAAAATTTTTATTTGCCCAGAGGGAGTGTTAAAATGTTTTGTTACCGCAGTGTTTTCGATTTTCTCTCTCTTTTTCCGCAGTGGGTGTAAAGAAAAGATTCCTTTTACACTGCCCCTCCTTAAACTGACAGGTGGTTTTTTAAACGGGGGATTTAGTTGGTGATTTTTTACACGCCCAAAACGAAATGGCTAATCCTGCTGGGGCTTTGAAAGTTGGGGCGTGGAAGAAATATGGGGGGGGAGAAAAGATGATGATGATGAATTTGCACCAAAAAAATTTGTTCTTTCCCCCAGGAAAGAGATAAAATTAACGAAAGGGTGTAAAGTTTAGCGATTTAGTTTTGCTCGTGTCTTGAACATTTAGTTTCCTCTGAGAAGAGTTCCATCGTCTTCCCCAGCATTATTAAATGACTTCCCTTTTTTTTTATTAACTTAATTCCGACATCAATTTCAATACTTTCCCTTTCTCATCGAAATTCAAAACCGGCTTTTATTCCCAAAATTATTGGGTTTTTTAGCATCTGTTATCTTATCCTTTCTGATTCTGTATTTACTCTTTTTCAAATCGGAGGGGTTTTTTTATACTTTAGATTTTTTTTAAAAGGCAAAATGGCCATTTTAATGGAGAGATACAGGTTCTGTTGTTCTAAAGTTTTCATGACTTCCTTTCTGACACCATCTTCAGGTACCTTTTTCTATCCTTTTTCCCTCTAGACGTTCTAACTTTTTCTGCTTGATTTGTTCACCGGGAAGTTCAGTTAACTTTTAGGGGTTTTCAAATTGACGAATCGAGTTGCCCCCAAAAATTTTTTTAAACAGTTGACCGACGTTTTAGTTACGGGTGTCTCTTCTAAAGCTGTATTTGACTTCGAGAAGTTTGCCCTTGAATTTTGCGGGGGACTATCTTTTCAGAACTTCCTTGGGAAGAGTTTTACTTCGATTTTGGGGGGGGTTTATTTTATTTCCCTCTCGGGGACATGGTCACATCAGAATCAGGACAGATACTTTTAATGAGAAGAGCAGGGGGTTTCAAAAGTTTAGCCTTTGCATTGTTTTGGACCTAAAAGACGTTTCTGTCCCTCGTAAAGGCAACTTTTTCTCCATATCCATAAAAAAAACTTTTACTTTCTTTATAATAAAATTTACTACACTAAATTTTGTACTTTTTTGAAAAGACAGCAATTCTAGGATATCCTAATTTTTTCCAGGACTGATGAAATAAAAGACATTATTTGGGTGTTTTTGACGGCTCGAAGTTTTTTCTACGGCGATAGGCAAGGCGTTTTTGGGATAAAGCGGGCTAATGTCAATGCATCGAACAGGGAAATTTGTTTTGCTTGTTTTGGACAAGTTCTCAGACGGGGTCTTGTGGCGACTCCTCTTTAAGGCAAGGCAAGATTTGGACAATGCCGACGAACAAAGAGAGGGAATCATAAAAGGAAAGGAAAAGAAGACACAGATCTGGCATAGAGAGACTAAATAAGGCATTTTTGTTATAAAGTCTGAATTAACTACTAATTGTTTTGTTGAAAAAAATTTTTTTTAAAATTAACAGGCATGCTTACATCACGGGCTGAAAAAAATCCCGAATTTGTTTCTATTTTTTAAAACGTTCACTTTTATTTTTTTACATTGGGTGTTATTGCGGCCCACAAAATTTTAAAATCATACAAGTCATCATCAATTGTCTTGGGATCAAATTATTTTTGGGGGTTTGATTGTAAAATTTAAAAAAAAAAAACCCCAACTTAACATTATTTATCGGGGTTTTTACACCTTAAAGATATTTTATTTCCTTTAAATTTTTTTTAATTACCCAACTTTATTTTACATTTTAAAAGCAACCTTTTTCTGTTCTTGTAATACAAAACGCAATCTTATAAAGGGGAAGACTTTGCAACTTGTCTCCATTTAAAAAATGGCATGAAAAAAAACATTCCCAAAATTTTCGCCCCACTTCTTATCAATTAAAAACTTTTGAAAAAAAACATTCCTTTCAATTTTTTTTCCAGTTAATTTCAAAAAAAAATTAAATTTAAAAACAAAAATTAATTTTTTAAAAAACCAAAAAACAAACTTAAATCATATACAAAAATACTTTAAAACTATTAAAAAAAAAAAACAAAACTAAAACTATTTTCATAAAAAAAGAAAAAAAAAAAATTTTTTTTTAAGTTTAAAAAAAACCAGACCATTACAGGACCCAATTCAAACTCGGTCGCAAAAATTACAAGTCCAGGGGAACGCTCAAAGCTTTAATAACAATACCTTTCTACATTTTGTCTTGAAAATTTCAACTTTTAAAAATTGTCAACAGAGAAAAAACATTAAAAACAGAATCATGCAAAAAACTCAACATACACACACACACACAACACACACACACACACACACACACACACACACACCCCCAAAAACCCACACACAACGCATAAAATATGAAAAAACAAAAAAAAAAAATTTTTTTTTTTTTTTTTAAAAACCTAATTTGTTTTTTGGGATTATATAATCCCCTTTACTGCCTTTGGGCAAACTGATTTATTTTTTTTTTAAAACAACAAAAAAAATTTCCTTAACTTATTCCCTTTTTTAAATTCAATAATCAAAAACAATAAAGGGAATAATTTTTAATTTGACTTTGATATGGGGCAGGTTGAAATGTCATTTCAATCCTGCTCTACTCGTACAAAAATCCCTTTTAAAAAAAAATTTTTTGACCAAATTTTTCATTTCAAAATCGATGAATTAATAGACCCCAATTTGTCAAAATTTCTTAATGTGAAGAAGACTTGAGATGATCGACATCTCCCTGCCTCACCTACGATTAAAAGCACAAATTTGTCTTAAATTGTCATGATAACAAAAAAAATTTTGCTTTAATCATATGGAGGCAGGGCAAATAAATTTAATCTAAATCTTCTGTTAAACAACCTCTTTTTTTTCCTAGAAGCTACTGCACGTCGGGACTGAGGGTTTATGGAAAAACGATCCTTGGCTGCGTACTCTTCAATACTTCTGTCTTTTCAATGCTGTGAAGTCCAGGTTCTCTATACGATGCTACGAAAAAAATTCAAAAAATTAAAATTTTATGACCTAGAAAAGAAAATCAATATTTTTAATTTTTAAAAATACGTAGGAATTTTTTTTTTTTTTTCCCCCAATTGAACAATACGCCAACCTAATTTTCAAATTTTATTGATATTCCCCTTTTTAATCACTTCGATAAGGGGACATAAAAACAGCTAAGCGTATATTTACTGGGAAAATTCTTAAAAAAACATGGGAGGCTAAACAAACGTAATTTTAAACCCATTTCTATTACAGTTCACACGTCGCAATTTTTGTTTAAATTTTAATAAAAAACAAAATATTATTATTATTTTTATTTTAAAATTTTTATTTAAAAATTAAATTAATATTTTATTTTTATTATTTTTTTATTATTATAATAAAATATTATTTTTTTATTTTTAATTTTTTACATTTTTATTATTAATTATTTTTATTTATTATTATTATTATATTATTATTATTATTATTTTTATTATTAATTATTTTATTATATTTTTAAAAAATTATTATTAAAATTTTTTTTAAATTTTTTTTTTATTATTATTATTTTTTAAAATTTTTATTATTATTATTTTATATTATAAAATTTTATAATTTTATATTATTATTTTTTTTATTTTATTACTATTACTATTTTTATATTATTATTATTATTAAATTTTTATTATTATTAATTATTTTATTATTATTTGTTTATGAATCGGTTACTGGTTTAGACCACGGATCCCAAATTGGCAACAATATTTCCCAAATTTTTAAAAGGGCTTGTATTTAAAAAAAATAAACAGAAGAAACATTGCATCTATCTTGGGTTCCTAATCGTTTCTGCATTCACTTTAGCTTAGATATCTGATGCATTAAAAAAATTAAACTTGGGAAGTCATATATATATATATTAAAATATATATAAATAATATTATATAAATATATATAAATAAATTTTTAAAAAACATTTAATATAATTATTAATTTTTTTTATATGGCACAAGACCAAGGCTGAGCTCAGGGGGGGTCACTGCTTTTGATAATAAGAAGTAATTTAATTTTAGTACTGTTTCAGGGAAAAGTACTGTAGAATTAAAAAAAATAATTACACTTGAATTTTAAAACAACCCTTTTGTAAAAAAGTTAGCACTATGTTTTTGCTTTTAAAATATTTAACTAGAAAAAAGCCGAAATTTTCGGGGGGAAAAAACTTTTTTCTTTTCGAATTGCTTGATTACTTGGTTCATTAATCACATTTTAATCGATGTTTGTCGTCGCTGCATGCTTTATTGGGAATATTTTTTTTATCATCGTAGATATAAATATCAAAAAGTCACAAGTCTTTACCACCTACTTGGGAGGCCTTCCGAAAGCGCCAAAAAAAGGGGAAACCTTAAAAATATTCCACTTAACCCCAAAAAAAGTAAAACCTGACTACCTTTTAAAACCAACCCCTAATGGGAAAAAAAAACCCCCTAGCATATGACAACCCCAAAGAAAAAAAACCCCTCGACTGCTTTGCACCTACCTTTCAATATTTCAAAAATTTAAAATGGCGCCGAGAATAAAAACATGTCAAATTAAAAAAATTTTTAAACTTTCAAAAATCTATAAAGTTTTTTCAAGTTTTTAAAATGCTTTTTTAAATATGACAAATTGAAAAAAATAAACCCTGACAAAGATCTACGGTAAAAAAACAAATTAAAAAGAATACTGGGGATGTAGAGCTTTCGGAATGTCTCCCCCCTAACACCTTTTCTAACACTTATACTAAACCCCAATAGAAAAAAAAAATCCTCACAAACTTTATATGATGCAAATTAAAAAATAAACCCTGACAAAAAATCAACGGGGAAAATACCAAAAATTTAAAGAATATTGGGGATGTAAAAGGGAGCCCCTTTCGGGAATTTTTTCCCCCTTTACCTAACTTAGTGAAGTCAAATGAAATCTAATCAAGGGGAAACATAACAAATTTGTTCCGGTGAACTAGACAATACAATTTACATTTTTTCAGCGCGTTTTTTAATCAAAAAAAATTCCCGGAATAATTTCACATCATGGCATAAAAACACCGAAAAGCATAACTTAGTTTACCTTTTTTAACGGTGAACTTTTTTAAAAAATTTTTGAAATCCGAATACCTTCAGGACAAGTGAATAATACACTTTTGATGCCCACGATTGCTGAAAAATGCCAAGACCACACCACATGTTTTTCACCACCCCAAAAACCCCAAAACAAAAACAAAATACAACACACACAAACAACACCAAATTTGAACATACTCAATAACAATACTGTCACCGCTAAAACAAAACACACGGGAAATAAAAAAATAATACTGATGCAAAAAAAATACGCAAACGAAATTTTACAGTAACAAATTGGATGATTTTTGAGAGTGTTTATGTCGTCGGTACGTATTTTAGATACTATTGACTCAACGAACTTAAAACTGCTTAAATTATAAAAGGGAAACAAAGTTATCTGTTTTTTTTACTGAAAAAATACATTTCTAATTTTTTCATCTTTCAGTAGAGTTGTGTCCCTTTCATTTTTTTTTTTGACTCAATAAGCACAAAGTTCTCCACAATGTTATATTTTTTAAAGAAAGGATATATATATATAAATTATATAATTTTGTGGGGTTTTTGTGTGTTGGGTTTTGGGGGTTGGGTTTTTGGTATTATAAATGATAAAAAAAAAATTTAAAAAGGGGAAGGGGGAAAAGGAAAAGAGACATTATGTTAGTAGTTTAAAATTTCGTCAAAACATTTTTGGATTTTCCAAAACTTTTTGGAGGAACGTACGCTTCCATTTTTTTGTGAAAAGGTCGTCCTGGCAATAATATTAATAATAATAGACTGAGATGATAATAATAAAAATGATATAAAATGAGAGGATGAGACGAGACATTTTTCCCCTCCCCCCTCCTCCTTCTTCTTCTTCTTCTTTTTTCTTCTTCTTCTTCTTCCTTCTTTTTTCCCCTTTTTTCTTTTTCTTCTTCTTCTTCCTTCTTCTTTTTTTTTTAAATTTTTATTATTTTATTATTATTATTTTTATTATTATTTTAAATCATCATCAACATCATCATATCTCACACTATATTTTTTATTATTATTATTATTATTTTTATTTTCAATTATTATTATTACATTATCACTATTACTTTATCAATTTTAATCCTATTTTTATTATCACTATTATTATATTTAGAGTAGTAAGTAGTAGTAAGTATAGTAAAGTAGTAGTAGTAGTATAGTATATAAACATAGCAGCACAGCACAGCAGCAGCCCGCAGCACATAAGTTATTAGTAAAATAGTAGTAGTAGTAGAGTAGTAGTACTATAGTAGTAGTACTATATATAGTCTTTAAAATAAAAATTTTAGTATAGTAGTAGTT
>NW_027623740.1:0-9380 GCF_034508935.2 Berghia stephanieae
ATAATATAATAATAATAAAAAAATAAATAATAATAATAACATAAAATATAAAAATAATAAAAAATAATAATAATAAAATAATAATAAAATAATAAAATAATAAATTAATAATAAAAAAAATAAAATAATAATAATAAAATAAAATATAATATAATACAAATTAATGCAGGATAATAAAACTAAAAACGTCCTTAGTAGAAAAAAACCATTTGTCCCTTACTTTTTATACCACAAGGCTAAACCCCTTCTATGAGAGAACTATCCATGATACATCGGCTACTAAGAAGAAAGCCTGAAGCTGTGAAAAAGAGAAAGAAAGGAGAAAAAAAAAACAACAACATGAAATTGGTTTATGGGTTGGTAAGAAACAAACAACTAATTTAAAAAAAAAAAAAAATTTTAAAATTGAGATTTTTATATAGCGCAATACCCCACTAAAATGTGCTCAAAATGCATTACAAAAAAGGGGTCCCGGGATAACAGCAACATTTAGACGTACATGATGAAGCCGGGTTAGGCGATGTTACAATTTTTTTTTCGGACAGAGAAAACCCCACTGTTAACGACCAGGTACTCATTTTACATTTTGATATGGTGAGAGAATGTGAGTAAAGATCCTTTTCCCAAGACTCAACTATGCGCTGAGTGAGGCTCGAATTTAGGTCCTTTCCGATCCAAAAGCGAGTGTCATCCCACTAAGCCAATAGCCGCACTAATCTTAAAAAAAAAAAATAAATCAAGCTGAGTATCATTTGTGACCCTGAAAGTCTGCCAGAATTTCAAGGATCCAATCACTTCATTCGCTTGATACCAACAAGAAGAACTGTCAAATTAATGGAACACATTGAAAAAAACTTTGGCATAATATTTGAAAAAATAATAATAAAATTGAGCTTTTTATATAGCGCATAATCCACTAAAAGCCCCTTCAACAACGGGTCCCTGACCAACAGCAACACTTAACAATGTCGGACAAGACATGATTTTTATTAGGCGATAGTCATATTTTAACGACTAGGTACTCAATTTTTAAAAACCTGAGTGCGGTGAGAGAATGTGAGTAAAGAGCCTTTTCCAAAAAGACCGACTATGCGCCAACGCAGGACAGGACTTTAATCCAGGACCCTCCAATCCAAAGGCGAGCGTCGACACATAGCCACAACAACATTACATTGTTTAAAGCAAGGGAATATTCTTTTAATTTATGTCCAAATTTATTTGTTTTTTTTAAAATAGCGTAATTCAACTTACTAGTTCAAAAACACCATCCTAAAATACGAGCTATTTTCAAGTTTTCCTTAAAGTGGGTTTTTGACAAACTGACGATAGGAAGCGACAACAGATATACCTCTGTTCTTCTTTCCAAATGGCACATTGAAATTCCAAGACCTGTGTTTTACAATTAAAAGGACAATTAATACATTAAACTGCATTTTGCAAAAACTCCTTTGACTGGATGATACTAAGTAAAGACAATACCTACAACCTAAAATCAGATTTCACATCTTTTTTCCCCTCAAGAGATACAAAAGCCAGAGCTAATCCCCGTTTCTGAGGTGTTATAAGTGCAAGAGCAATAGCTTGCTACCATCTTATAGGACGCAGTGTACCCCAAATTATTTTTTTTACCCCAATCTATATGACCTAGCTTTCTACCCAAGACAAGAGAACAGAAAATATCTTGACTCTATATGGATCATACTTGTCCCCTTCTGATTAAAAGGGTTAGTGTCTCTAACACTGAACCAATAAAAAGGACCATACATTAGACTACATTCTGCAACAGTGTACAAAAACCTACTACCTAAATCAGATTTCACATCTTTTTTTTTTTTCCCCTTCAGAGACACAAAAGCAAGAGCTAATCCCTGTTTTTCTGAGGTGTTAAGTGGCAAAGCAATAGCTTGCTCCCAAATTGTATAGGACGGCAGTGAATCCCAAATTATTTTTTTTACCCAATCTATATGACCTAGACTACCCAATGACAAGAGAACAGAAAAAAATCTTGACTCTATACTGGATCAATACTTGTCCCCGTTGATTTAAAGGTTAGTGGTCCAAAACACTGAACAAAAAAAAAGACAATACATTAGACTACATTCTGTAAAAACTCCTTTGACGGGAATGATGCCAAGTATAGACAAGACATACAACCTAAAATCAGATTCACATTTTTTTTCTTTCCCCCTTCAGAGACACAAAAGACTCATAAGCCAGAGCTTAATCCCTGTTTCCTGAGGTGCTAATAGCAAGATCAATGGCTTGCTACCATTTGTATAGGATGCCAAGTGTATCCAAATTATTTTTTACCCAATCTACATGACTTAGTTCCCTACCCAATCACAAAGGAACAAAAAAAAATAAACTTGACTCTATACTGGATCAAAGCTAAAGACTTGTTCCCTTTGATTATAAGGTGGGTTACTCTAAAACTCAACTATAAAAAAAGACAAAAACTACATCTGAAAAAACTCCTTTGACTGGATGATGGCAAGTATAACAAGATTTACTACCTAAATCTCGGTTCACGTCGTGTCTCCTTCAAGACGCAAAAGACTGACCCCCTGTTTCTGAGGCGCTCAGTGGCATGAAATAGCTTGTTTACCATCTATATCGGATGCCAGTATATCCCTAATTATTTTGGTATTTTTTATGACCTAGCTCCTACCCAATCATATGGGAAAGGAAAATATCTAGCTGTAAAGGGGATCAATACTTAGTCCCCCCTGATTATAAAAGGGGGGTTGCTCTAACACTGAACCATCTCAATGTGACAAAAACTTGGGGTACCATTTAGCTTGGATCAAAAACAGGTTTTGCTCTGTTTAAATTGTCAAAAGTAAAATATTTCAATGCCTTACAAAAAGTTCTGCTAATTCATCATTTTTTTGAAAATAATTGAATAAATTTGCCAAAAATAGAGTTGTAAAAAATAACAATATCATTATCATCACCATCATTAATACAATACTACTAGTACTATTACTACAAACTATTTTCTAATAATAATAATAATAAAATGATAATAAATAATAATGATATGACAAAAAATAATAATAAAAATATAAAAATAATAAAAATAATAATAATAATAATAATTAATAATAATAATATAATAATAAAAAATAATGAAATGACAATAATAATAAAATAATAAAAATAATAATAATAATAATAATAATAAATAATAATAATAATAATAATAATAATAATAATAATAATAAAATAATAATAATATGATGACAATAATAATAATAATAATAATAATAAAATAATAATAAAATAATAATAATATTTAAAAATAATAATAATAATAATAATAATAATAATAATAATAATAATGGACAACAACAACAACAACAAAGCATGGAAATGATAAATCAAATAGATATGCGTGCTAGTATATACCACACAAAAAGAACTTCCAAACAGGTTTTCCCAATAAAACCCACAATCTAATTACAGCAGTCTTTTACTTGTAAGATGGCAAAGAGTATTATCATAAATTGGGACAATTATTAGAACCCTAATTATCTCACATCTCTTGATTTTGATATTTTTTTGCTTAAAAAAAAATTATTTAAAAAAAAGAAAATTTGAAAAACAAAAATCTAAAGAAATAACTCTGTGAAATCTTTATTTTAAAAAATTTTTTTGGGGTTTTAAAAAAAAAAACCCCAAAAGGTTTTAAAAAAAAATTTTTTTTTTTTTTCCCTTTTTCCAAAAAAAAAAAAAAAAATTTTTAAAAAAAAACCCCCGGGGGGTTTTTTTAAAAAAAAAATTTTTTTTTTTTTTTTTTTTTTTTTTTTTTTTTTTTTTTTTTTTTTTTTTTTTTTTTTTTAAAAAAAAATTTTTTTTTTTTTTTTTTTTTTTTTTTTTTTTTTTTTTTTTTTTTTTTTTTTTTGGGGGGGGGGGAAAAAAAAAATTTTTTTTCCCCAAAAGGGGGGAAATTTTTTTTTTCCCCTTTTTTTTAAAATTTTAAAAAATTTTTTTTTTTTTTTTGGGAAAAAAACCCGGTTTTTTGGCCCAAAAAAAAAAAAAAAAAAAGGGGGACCAAAAAAAATAAAAAAAAAAAAAGGGGGGCCCCCAAAAGGGAAATTAAAAAAAAAAAAAAAAAAACCCCCTTTCCCTTTTTTCTTTTTAAAAAACCGTTAAAAAAAAAAAAAAAAAAGGGGGTTTTTTAAAAAAAATTTTTCCCAAAAAAAAAAAAATTTTAAAAAAAACCCCCCAAAACCGGGGGGGCCCCTTGGGCCCAAGCACAAACTTTTTAAAAAAAAAAAAAAAAAAACCTAACCCTTTTTTTCCTCCCCAAAAAAAAAGGGGGGGAAAAAAAAAAAAAAAAATTTTCCAAAAAAAAAAAAAAAATTTTTTTTTTTTCCCCTTTTTAAAAAAAAAAATTTTTTTTTAAAGGGGGTTTGGGGGAAAAAAAAGGGGGGGGGGGGGGTTTTTTTTTTAAAAAATTTTTTAAAAGGGGGGGGGGGGGGTTTTTTTTTTCCCCCCCTTTTTTTTTTCCTTTCTTTCTTTCCCCTTTTAAATTTTTGGACGAAAACCAAAAACCCACGTTTAAAAAGGGAAGGGGGGTGGGAAGGGGGGGGGGGGGGGGAAAAAAACCCCGGTTGAAGGGGGGGGGGGGGTGGGTAAAAAACCATAATAATGTTCCCAAAAATTTAGGCGATGGGGGGAAAATAAAAATAAAAGTCTTTGGGCATTAAAAAAAAAACCCGGGCCCTCTTTTGGAAAAAAGAAAATTTAATTTTTTTTTCCTTTTTTTTTTTTTTTTTTTTTTTTTTTTTTTTTGGGTTTATTTATTTTTGGGGTTTTTTTTTTTTATTTTTTTTTTTTTTTAAAAAAATTTAATTTTTAAACACTCACTTAGGATGTTTAAAATTTTAAAGGTTTTAAAAAAAAAAATTAAATTTTTAAATTTAAATTTAATTTAAATTTAAAATTTTAGAAAAAAAAAAAAAAAAAAAAAAAAAAAAAAAAAAAAATAAAGAAAAATCTTTTTTTAAAAATTTTTAAAAACTTTTACTTTGGTCTGGTTCGGATAATTAAAAAAAGGGCCCCTTGGGGAAGGGTTTTAAAAAAAATAAATCATGTGGTCAAATAAAAATACCAAAATTGTCTTTGGTTTAAAGAATTTTTTTTTTGCTTGTTTTTTTTTTTTCTTATTAAGAAAAATGAATTTGTAAGACTTACTTTGGGAAGTTAAAAAAAATCAAAGTAAAATTAAGGAGAAAAGGGCCCCCCGAAATTTTAAAAAAAGATCTGAACAAGTTTTTTATAAAAGGGGCCAACAAAGAAGAAAGAAAAATAAAAAAAAAAAAACCTCCCCAAAAAATCAAACGACGTTTTTTGAGGATGCTTTTTTTCCCCCCTTTTTTTGTCTTTCACTTTTTATACACCTTTTCATTTTTTAAAAATAAATCCCGGGGTCTAAAACCCAATTTTTCTTTGGGGGTTTTTTGGGTAAATTTTATTTTTTGCTTTTTTGTTTTTTTAAAAAAAAAATAATTTGAAACACTTACTTTGGTAATTTAAAAAAAAAATCCTGGGGACTTCGGATTTGAGTCGTTTTTCTACACTTTTTTAAAAAGTCCCAAAAAAAAAAAAAGTTAGACCCGTAACACACAACCTTCCCTTTTATTTGGTCATTTGGGTCATGGGGATTACCCTATTTATATTTCAATCCAATTTAAAAAAAAACAGAATGTAGTGCCCGGAAAAATTTAAATTTTTTTACATTGAAACCTGTGAAAAACCCCCAGGCCCCTTTTACAGTTAGTTGGGAAACCCAAAAATTTGGATCCCCTATCAAAAATTTTTTTTTTTTAAAAGAAAAGAACTAAAGCCCCTTTGGCATTCATCATCGTCTCTTTTTTTCGGGTTTTCCCATTTAAATTTCTATTTTTTTTATATCAAACATTTATTCACAAATAGTGAGATGATAGTCAAAAAATTTTTGGGGCCCTTTTCCGGGCGGTTTCTTTTCCCCAATTAGACGAAAGTTCTTCCCGACAAGATGAAACATTAAAAAAATTTAAAAAAAAAAAAATAATAAAAATAATAATAAAATAATAATAATAATAATAATAATTTTTATTGTTCAAAAAAAATTTTTAAATTTTTCCATTTATTCATTTTTCTCTTTAATGATAAACCCTAATTTAACCCGGCATTTTTTACTTTTTCCTACCTTTTCTATCTATATTCTTTTCCCCCCACTCCCCCCCAACAAAAAACCCCCCTACAAAAACACATACACACCACACATAACAAAACCCCAACAAAAACACATCACACCCCCACATACACAAATACAAACCCCTACCCAAAAACCCTCCACACAACACACAAAAAAAATACCCCCATACCCCCAAAAACCCTACAAAACACACCCCACAAAAAAAACCCCAAAACCCCCGGGACAAACACATACACACACCCCAAAAAAATACCCCCCATACAAAACCAAAACACCCACAACTACAAAAAACCCCCATCCCCAAAAAAACATACACACGTAACCCCCCCATTTCACAAAAAACCCCCCTAAAAAAACCATACCCACAAAACAAATAAAACCCCCCCAAAAAACAAACCAAAACACCCCAAAAAAACAAATACACAAACCATAAACAACCACAACAAAAGACGATTCAAATTGTTTTTAATTAAAAAAAAAAATTTTTTGGGGGATTGCCTTAAAGGACAATCAATAAGTGACCATTTTCCGGGGTAATAGCCTATGAACTTTTTAAAAATGCTATATTATACAAGTATAAGACCCAAAACTTTTCAAATATTAGGGGGGGGGGGGTGTAGTGTAACCCCCACATTTAAACTATTTTTCACTTTTAGGGTTAAAAAAATAATAAAAACGGCCAAATTTATAACTGTAAAATAGCCATTCATTAAAGGTTTTTAAACTCAATTAGAGTAAACATCCCATAAAAATTATAAAAAATATATAAATAAATAATATATATAAAGAAAAAGAGAGGGAGAGGAGGAGAGAGAACCCGACAACAGAGAGAAAGACAAAAGAAGAGAGGGGAAAAAGAGAAAGGGGAGAGAGGGGAAGAGAGAGAGAGAGGAGAGAGGGGAACCATAATTTTTATAAAAAACCCCCCGTTTTTAAATTTTAACAAGAAAAAACAAACGGGGAAAATTTTGCTGATGGGTAATTTAGCTAGGGGGATAAAAAAATCTTTTGTGCATAACGGAAAAAAATCCTTTTTAAAAAAAAAAAAAAAAAAAACTGTCCAAAAAAAATGTTTTGTAAAAAGGGTTGGGGAAGGGGTTAAAATTATCGATGGGTTTTAAAAGGGGGGGGGGGGGGGGGGGGGGGGGGGGGGGGGGGGGGGGGGGGGGGGGGGGGGGGGGGGGGGGGGGGGGGGGGGGGGGGGGGGGGGGGGGGGGGGGGGGGGGGGGGGGGATAATGAAAAAATTTTTCTATAAGTTTTTCCTTTTTTTTAAAAAATTAAAAAATAAAACGACCAATTTTTTCATTGAAAACCCTTCCATGTCTTTTTTAAAAGGGTTTTAAAAATCAAAATAAGTAAACCTAAAATAAAAATAAACCACACTTTGGGTTTAAATTTAAACATTTTTAAAAAAACCCAAATTCTTTTAAAAAAAATTTGGAAACCCGTAAATATCCCCATTTTTAAAAATCAATTTTAAACCCCCCACAAAAACGAAAACAAAAGAATAAAAAAGTTTTTTTAAACATGAAAAAAAAAAAAATAAAATTAAATGAGATTTCTAAATTTTTTCAAAGATATTAATTTGCTTTTTTTTAAACAAAAAAAAAAAGTCGACTCTGCAAAAAGCACAAACCCCCCGGGGGTTTTTGGGGTTTTTGTGTTATTTGGGGAATGTGTTTAAAATTTAAAAAGGGGAAGCCCAAAAACGCACTAAGCACCACTTTTATGTCCCCTTCATTTCCTTCCCCTTTATTTTCCACGGGCCCTGGTCTATTTCTCTAGAATGGCTTTTTTTTAAAATTTTGGTTTTTAAAAATTTTTTTTTTGTTTTTTTTTTTAAAAATTTTTTTTTTATTTTTTTATCAACAACAAAAAGTACATTATTTTTTGTAAGAAAAGTAAAGAAAAAAAATGACTGCTTTTTTGTGACTGAAGGGGTCCAAAGCTCCCGAGTGCTTTCCCCCCTGATGGGGAAATTGTTGTCCATTGTAACGAATCACTTTTTTCATTAAATTAAATGAACATATGGAAAACTCAAAGTGTATAGGCCTTATGGGTAAAAAAAAAAGATGAACGCAAGTCTCTCTGAAACTTTTTTTACTGTTCTGGCCCATGAAAAAAACAGTATAGAGGGGAGATTGCAATTGGGGTCAACAACTAACAAACACCCCCCTCGGTGTACTGAGATAACGTTTCTCCTGTCATTACCCCTCATGCCAGGGATCCCCTTTTTTGTTTGGGAAAAGTGGGTCTAAACTAGTTGGGGGCAAAAAGGGCGCAGAATCGCATTGAGGAATCTTTTCACAATTTACATTTAATGGAAAAAGTTTAATGAAAACCCAATTTTTTACTTTTTTTTTGGGTATTATTTTTAGATATTTTTCCCCATTTTAAAGGAATCAAGTTTTCGAAAAAAATGGAGAAGGGTTTTTCATGATTGAATGTGTAGCGCTAAACGGAGTGTGCGATTCAGATGTGGGGTTTAAAGGAGTGAACTGTACTGGCAATGTAATAAAAAAAACAATACTATTCACATCCTCTATTTTTCACTTTTATTTTCACATTTTTTAAAAATTTTATCTTTTTTTCAATTATTTGACTCATCGTTTTTCCGTATCTCCCCTTATTTATTATTTTTTTACAGTTTGACTTTCAACTTTGTTTTCTTCTTTTACTTTTTTAAAAGTAAAATTTGGGGAAAAGGGTTTACTTTCAGCTACATCAAAGGGGAAAATTTATATTAAATAAAATTCTAAACACAAAAGAATTTTCTAAAAATTTATTTTGCAAATTAAAATTTGAACAATTGAATTGTTCAAAAATCAAGTAATGATCAGGCCTTTTTTTGAGATTTAATTTTTGGTTTTTTTTTGTTCTCCCCGAAAGGACAACTAAATAAAGGAATTCCCCTATTTTCACTTCCAAAAAAATTTAAAAAGTGATTAAAAGACAACTTTTCCATTTAAATTGAAGAGTGATTTGTTAAAGAATTTTAAAAGGGGGGTTGATGTGGTTTGGGTATCATACTGCCTTTGGGGAGAAGGGCCTGATTCGGTCCCCCTCTAGTGTGCAGTGGAGTCCCTTTAAAAAAGGCCCCTTTTTTCACATTTTTTCAAAACTCAGGATAAAGAGTAGGGGCCTGACGCAACAGGTTTCTTTGCCGAAAAAAAT
>NW_027623741.1:0-9379 GCF_034508935.2 Berghia stephanieae
TACCTCTACACCCCCAACCCATCATCATCATCATCCATAATAATTGACACTACAACCACCCCATCCCCCAACAACCCTACACCAAACCCACTACTACACATCCAACACCAAATCAATATATGAAATCGTGGAAATCAAGTGTGGTATTGATGAATAGGAAATGTTTTTTTTGTTTTTGATTTTGTAATTGTTTGGTTCCATATCTTTAATATTTTTAAGTTGTTTTTTTTAAATATATATTTTTTTCACCTTTCTAAAATATTTCTTTTGTTTCATTCTAGAGGCGTTTGGCATGTGCTGCCAAGAAGGCAATTGCAAAATTCCTCAGAGTACAGTCAAATCCGGGGACAAGGTGAGCCTCTCTCTTTCTCCCTCCCCCCTCTCAACCCACCTACCCATCATTTTTTTTGCTTGAGTTTGAGCTTTTATATAGCACAATATCCATTAAAGTGCTCAATAGCACTTTACATAGGGTCCCTTGCCAACAGCAACATAAACATGTAGGATTGACAAGATGCCTGTTTGGCGATATTACATATTTTTTAGACAGAGACATCGCTGTTAACGGCCAAGTACTCATTTACACCTGAGTACGGTGAGAGACGTGAGTAAAGAGCCTTTTCCAAGGACTCACTATGCGTCGAGCGTGGGTCGAACCGAGGACCTTCCAATCCAAAAGCGAGTGTCATACAATAAGACCACATAGCCGCGTCGGTTCTCCCATTATTTATTTGGTTCTCATTATTGGTCACTGTCGGGAGTCACATAGCTGTCAATTCTCTCTTGAAGATATGATTTCTTTACTGTAAATGGGCCATCACCATCAAGACCTGTTCTTGGGATGATGGTACTGTCAATTGTAAAGCATTCCATTATGATTATCATAAAGTACTGATTATTCACTTGGATGATGATCCATTATGCTTTTATCACAACCAATAAATGTTTAATTGGATGATATCAAATGTGCTTTTTTAAAGAACTAAAAGTTCTATTTGGTGATGATCCAATATGCCTCTCATCATAATTATAAGCACTGATTATTCAGTTTGATAATGATCAAATATGCTTATTATAAGCACTAATTGTTCAGTTCGATGATGATCCAATACGCTTATTGTAAGCACTAATTGTTCAGTTCGATGATGATCCAATACGCACATTAAAAAGCCACTGATTGTTCAGATCGATGATGATCCATTATGCTTATCAACTTATCATAAGCATTGATTGTTCATTTGATAATGATCCAATACGCTTATCATAAGCACTGATTGTTCAGTTCGATGATGGTCCAATACGCTTATCATAATGCACTGATTGTTCAGTTCAATGATGATCCAATACGCTTATTATAAGCACTGATTGTTCAGTTCAATGATGATTCAATACGCTTATTATATAAGCACTAATTAACTTATTGTGTTACCGAGATTTGTTCTGGTTACTGGTCTTTTTTGTCATTTAAAAAAAAATCACAGATTACAGATACCGAAGCATATTTGAAATTAATTAGAAATAAATAGAGAAATACAAAATAGACAGGATTTGGTATTGGAAATCATGGGAGGTTGCATTTTACCGATACCTATCGAAATGGTAGTCTAGCGAGTTAAACATTTTAGATGAAAATTTTGTAGAATGTTGGTATTTTAAATAGTTGTGTAACTTGTAAGCAAACTGAACACCAGTTTATCAATTCTAAAGCATTGTAAAGATAATTAAAAAAGAAAGAAAAGGATGGAAATCATGCATTTTAAGGTCAATATAGATATTTATCTTTAAATTCGGATTTTGTCCCAAATGGACTCTTACAGTACATGTGTGTAAATCTAGATGTCAAAATTCGATCTTGGAAATGATGTAAATATGGAGTTGCTCTGATCAGTTTTGTCTTCCCATTTCGTAACCTTTTTTTTTTGTTATATTCGTCACAGGTGTTAGAGGGGGATCATGACAGTGTGCTGTCTGCATTGAGCAGTACAAGCTTCATGATGTGATTCGGATTCTGCCTTGCACGTAAGCCACGACTCTTATGCTATATGTTATGTGTTTTGTTGGTTTTTTTTTCAGTTGGTTATGCAAGGTGCCGACTGATTGCCTATAACTCATTATTAGACTTTTGTTGTTTTTAAATCTAATTTCTGGAGACCTTATTTGTCCAAATTAATGGAAATTTACCGCCTTGTTTTTTACAATGCTTAATTTGCTTTAGTTCCATTGAAATTCATTTTCTCACAATTTGAATCAAGTTTTTTTTTTTCTTTTTAATTGCATAAGTAAACATCAACAGTGTCTTCTATTAAGTCAATTACAGTGGATATCATGAAGATGTCTGGGACTCCAGATAGCTCAGTTGTTTAATTAAAGTCAATCTTTTTTCTGACCCTCCTGTCCACCCAGCAATGATTGAGTAATTGGATCCATTAGATCTCATGGAATGTACTTTGCGATAGACTAACATCCTATTCAAAGGCAGCAAGCAACTGCTAATGTCCATTTAAAGGTATAGAAACGGGTGCCTCACGCCCTGATTGAATTAACTATTACAAGGGTCAAATCTGGCTCAAGATAACACAACTGACCGTCACCCATAGACAATCCACTATCTTAATGCACCAAACACATGTGACACCCGTATCTCAAAATTCAGAGCAAAAGAAAAAAAACCCGTGCATGATATAAAAAGTGGAAACCACATTTTGCTACCTTTTGAAAACAGATAGAGCATCAAATTTTAGGGCCCTAAACTCATTTAAGTTCAATACGGACGGAGCTGGGAAACAAATTCAGAGAGTTGAGCAAACTGTCTACATATTATATTACAGTGGGGATGGTTTTCCTCGATCTGCTTTTTGGGTGTCAGAAGAGAAATTTCCTCCTTTTAAAATATTACATTTCCCCCAATCAAATGTACTGGCACTGAGAGACTTGATGGTGGTGAAAAATAGGTGCAGTCTCCCATCTCCATTTTTAGCTAGATTATCAATTATAGTTTATCATCCCAATTGCTCTAAAAGTTGGTGTTATGCACTTAACACAGGCTTAAAGGCAATTTTTAAAAATTTCCTCCCTTTCACATTTGTCACCATTCAGCACGATATTAGCAGAAACTATTTTTTATTACTCTTGTTTCTCATTTTTATTTTCCTTAAATACTTTTTATAAATCAACACATCTTTCATAAAAGCTGTGTGGCCCCTTTGGGTTGCAAGAGAACAGATCATCCCTATGTGTAAAATGGACATTTTAGCTGCCTATGGCATGCAGGTAAGTCTTAGACAGTAAGGATGGACACTCCATTGACCTCCCCTAAAAGTATAGTGAGTTTTAAATGAATGTAAAGAAGAGGCTTTTAATTGCAATAATGTCATGAACCGAGTTTGTCGAATTTGAGTAAAATGCTTGAACATCCTGTCCACAAACCTGAGTGATGATCATCACCATCAAATATTTCTCTAATAGACCTGTAAATTCTCAGTAAATTTAAACTGAAATCAGTCAATTTGTAAATTTCGAATATTTTAAAAAAGGAAAGAAAAAAAAGAAATAAATAAAAAAAAAGAAAGAATTCACAAATCGTAGTCGAATGACCGTAAAGTAATTAGATTTTTCCCACACGCTACGCAAGCTCATGGGACCGTTTATATTAACATGTAATTGCCAAGACAAGCGACGCTTTTTTATAAAAGGCTGTCTGAACACTTCCGGGGTTATTTTCACACATCCTTCGTTAAATTATTTTTTCACTTTCCAAACCCGTCGTGATCCCAACTGTACCAATTTTAACTGACCACCGACGATAAATTTCACTTTTTCCCATCTAAGCCAAAATTGACCACATTTACCTGGCGGCCTCAAAAATAGGGTAAAGTAAATTGCGAATGCCAGAAGTCCGTTATGTAGACACCCTTCAAATCGAAAGTTAGGATAGATTGCTACAAGCACATTTCGATTGCCTCACGTTTTTAAACAAACTGGCGACGTTTCTTCACTGATTGAGTACCTGATTATAAGGAAAAATGGTAAGTAGCCAAATTTAAATTCTCCGTGCAAACAGGACTTTTCTGCCATTGTTTGCTCAAGCCCAAGCGAGCTTGCTTTTTTTGTGGCATTTACCTTCATTTCGATTCTTTAAATTTTTCCGCTACGCCTGCCGAAGTTTCTTCTTGATAATTCCCACTTCTACTTAATAATACTTCAGTGTATTGGCCAGAGTCATATTTTTTTAAGTTTTTTTTTTCTGTCATTTACTGATTGAAAATCAAGTTTGCTCATTGCTACATTATTCTAATGTTCTCACAATGTCTGAGCTGTTCGTGGATCGCAATTCAGACTTTTCGAGCATCGATAAAGATGTGAGGAATAAATTCAATTGGTCATGGCTAGAAGTAAAGATGATAATGGTGTTTGTTTTTCTGACTATGTCAAAAGAATTCCAGGGGCAGGAATATGACTTTGATGAAGTCACTTTACCTATATGAATACATGCTTATTTAGCATTCCTTCTACATCAAATTATGGCAGTCAAACTTCCACTATTTTAAAATATATTGTATTTATCACTCCCTTTCCAATGATGCCCTTATTTTTAAAAAAAAAATTTTGAATCTTCAGTTTGTCGAAGAGTTTCAGTCAATTTTATAGAGCTCTTTTACAGTCTACAATAAGGATGAATTAACCTAGTAAAATAGCAGAAGGCTTTTCATGTTGACAAAGTCACAAACTTTGTCATTTTTGTATTGGTGTACAAATTATTATTATTTTTATTATTATCTTTATCATCATCATCATCGTCATCATTATTATTAATATTATTATTGTTGTTGTTTTAATTAATATTGCGATTGCTGAGTTTCACATCAGCAACTCACTCACATTCTCTTGAATAATTGTGTTGTTAGACTGTTAATATAGTATAAATTCTGTTGTCCACCTTACAGATTGGAGCCAGTCAAGAGTCAGTAGCACGCAATGCTCCCCCGGTTGCCTGCAGCAGACCCAGAAGTCAGTTCTAGTGTTGAAGAACAGAAAACTTTCAGCAGGTTTGTGCTGCCGTTCATTTGTCTACATAAAACATGGAAGGGATGAGACGAAACACAGAAAGCTAGTTCCCAACTGCTGGGATCAGCAGCAATGTCTTCCTGTGAAGCACTGGGATTATCTTCAAATCTTGCATTCAATTAAAATTGACGAGGCAGCGGAATGGCTTCTCTTCCTTCCGGGGTAGAGAAGAAACAAGGAGGAAAGTAATAGAGTTGAAATGAAAACCTTGTTGTACAAAAGAGTTTATTCGTGATGATGAGGAGGAGAATATATCAATGATAATATTATAGTCAATAAAAATGACAGTGTTTGTGTGGTAAGTTTCAAACAGAAAGAAAAATTGTCGTCCCAAAGTGGTGTTGAAGGTAGTGAACTCTCCTTTTTCTACCTCCTATTATTAAGGCAGGAAAACAGCAATGAAAGGACGAGGATATGGATGTTGTAAGCAAAAACAGAAGAAACAAGATACCGCCTCTATTACCGTTCTTAACACTGGAGGTGGAGATAGCATTGGTGCTGTAGAGTTTCACCAGAGCAAGGGATTTGTCCCCGTCTAAACTCTTTTCCTATGCGAGGGGTTGGGGGTGACAAATGATTCTGTGTGTATCAAGTGACCTTGGACGGGAGTTGATTGGATGGTCAAGTTTGTTTTCACTTCCTTTATCTCTACCTAGTTTATTTGCCAAAAATTAATGCTCTCTATGGACTGGGCTAGATTTTTGTACAACCTCTCATCTTACCTTGCTGTTTTCCCCAAAAAACAGAAAAGTTTAGCAACTTTGTTTCAGTTTTAAACGGGAGTCTCGTTGGTTTCATGCCTTTCTTGATTTACTCAGTTGGGTCTGAAACTAAAGGGGATCTAATTTGAAAGAAATTGACAGGGTATAAAGGGAGTTTGAGAATGGGGGTAAGAGGGGATTCTGATTGGAAAGGAGGATATTCTGTTTCAAATTTTTCTGCATCTATTACCTCCCTTTGTCTCATTATAATTAACGGGAAGACATGAAAATGAGGACTGTTCCTGTGATGGATTGGGAAAGGGACTTTTCAAAGAGATTAATCTTATTTATAACAAAGAATACAAAGTATTTTAATGTGTCATGTATGTATTGTAAGGACTGTGATGATTTTGTCTGAGATTGTACACATTATATTTTTAATATATATATATAATATATATATATATATATATAATATATATATATATATAAACCCCATCTATAGAAAGCCTAAAGCACTGATCAATTTTGTGGCAACACTTATTTTCTGCCTGTCAAAAGTGTTGGGATAGTGAAAGATAGAAAAAACCATAATTGGGGGGAAAAATTGAGTTTGAGATATTCAATGACCAATTAACGGTCTCCTCTCCCCTATTCTCCAAAATCAAATTTCATTCTCACATTTTGCCCCACACTGCATAATTTTTAAAGAATTTATTATTGTTTTATTTTGTTTTGATTTTTTCATGTCTTTTTTAAGCCTTTGTGTTGTTTTAATCATTCCTTTTTTTTTTTCAAATTTACATTTTTTTTCTACCCACCATGTCAAATTTCACATTGAATCAATTAAAAAAGTTTTTTTTGTTCACTTTTTATTTTCCCAACATTGTATTATTTCACTTTTAAATTTATTTTTGAATCAGCAACAAAAAGAAACTTTGTTGCTATGGTAACTGCAAAGGGATAACTTTTTTTGTTTTGTTTAATTGAGTTTTATTTGTGCATTTTCAACATTTGTTTAGCACTGATTCATTTTTTAAAAATTCATGATCTGACACTAGTTTTTTTTTTTTTTTCATTTGGGAGAAATTTCCACTATTTATAGATTTTTGCATAAAAGCATTTATGTTGTAGTTGATATGAACTTAGAAATACACTTTCCCTTTCCTCAACCCCTGGGGAGAACTTTGTCTTTGGGTCTTTTTGATGAAAAGATAACTACCTAGGCATCAGTTGCAATCTATAAAGTTTAAAGGGTTAACTATAACTCATTTAAAATGTATTTATTTTCTCAATGAGATAGCGGGGGTCAAATTTTCAACTTCCCTTTTGTTTATGTCGTACCGAATTTGTTCTCCTTTAAAAATTGGGGTTTTTTCCCCTAAAATAAGACCGGGTGATTCTTAAAGAATACGCCAAAATAATTATGCAGTTTTTTAAAGTCTATAGCATTGCGGGGGACTGGATTAGTAGTTATCTCAATTGTTTTGGGTGTCAGTTTTCTCCAACTGCCGCTAGTATAAATTCCAGTGTAGCTGAATTGTGGCATTTTGGGGTCAGAGCTTATTAGTATGAAAATGTGGCTTGGCATTGGATTGGGAGGAGAGGTGCTAGAGACCTTACTCTCTGTGCTTGGCCTGCCAGATCCCCAGACTTTTTCTTGTGGAGGGTATCTTAAAGATCAAGTTTACATTTCCACCACTTCCAGCAAGGATCGAATGACTTGACGATTGAATAACACTGCGGTCAACACAGTGCATTTGGGATGAATTCTCATCAGCTTGTCCCGCTGCGAGTGGTAGTCACATTGAGCTATTAGAAAACATGAAATATAAGCTTGAAGGTATTACTACAAAAGTGTCCAAGCTAGTGTTTTCTAATGTCTTTTCTTTTTTATCCGATATACGCTATTGTTTTGCCATATTCTTTGAATCGCCCTATATACGAGATGTTTCGTATGTTACTTATTTCAGGGCTGAAATTTATGTCCGGATTGAAAATGCTTTGTTTTTCTTTTAATTTTCTAACCCACTAGGATTAGTTTGTACATACCCCGTACTTCGTCTTTGTCTTTCAAAAAATGATTGGCAGTTCATTCCAATACAAAAAAAAAGAAGAAAAAACGAGAGAACGGCTGATATAGATTAAAGAACAGATAGCGGGTGGTTGGATGGAGCATCACCCTTGAATCATATACCTATGAGTTCGCATGGGTGTACGATCCATAGGGGATGTCGTTTTCTTCCTTCTCTTTACTAGCCTATCCGCTTCTTTGGTTTGTGTTGTATTTTTGACAGGGGATATTTTTTTTCCTGTAATCCTCTGCCTGTTTGTTCTTGGTTATTTATAATTTTCTTTTGATATCTTTAGGTTATGATTTTGATTGACATTTGTACTATTTTTGTTAGATTGCTTTTTTTTGTTGTTTCAGCGTCCTCATTTTAACCTCAATTGTGTTGGGAAAAGACCTAAAGCAAAAAAACAAACAAACAAAAGAACAGATACTTCTATAACTTTTCTTTCTTCAATTCTGAATGGGTTTTGTTTTTGAAAAAAATTTTCTAGCAAATGCAACAATGAAAGATATTGTTTTTTTAATAAACATTTTTTGAGATGCCTGTGGCAAGGGGGCTTTCCCCTTTTGTCAAAGTTTACATTGCAATTGTTTGGGAAATACGTTTTTGCCCATAAAATAAGATAATCACCAAGTGTTTTTGGTAGCACAGCGTTTTTAGGGCACATTTTTAAAAGGTGCTCATTTGTTTCTGGAGAGTGAAAATCAGTGTTTTAATAATCACATCTGTAATATTAATATTATTATTTTATTATACTTTTTGTGTAATTTTGTTTAAGCAGTGTCTTTCTAATAAGAGTCAAAAGTGGATGCCCATTGGACTCGTTCTTTCAAATGATAAACAAAGACTACCTTAATCAAATATAATCTGGTTATCATCATGAAATTATGAGGAGCAACAAGTTACTTTGAAGGTCTGATTGCCGTCTTTTTAGCTTTTCATCAGGCTTTTCGAGACAAGGATTTTCCAGATATTAATGGGTCTCCTTTAAAGTGAAGGACAAGTACAAGCTGGGTCATACTTTGCTTGATTTGACTTGACTTGGACTGACTTGGATTCTGTGTGGTGTGTGTAACAGTTCTATTCAGAGCATGGCGGACAATTGATGAGACATTTCAACTAGAGCAATATGTCTTAAAATTATTTAGAACAACTAGATGTATGTAATGATAAATTATATCCTTGATATAAATTTTTATATATTTTAATGTTATCTAATGTTGACTTTTATCCCGGTTCATGATTCTAGTATTGTTCCACTGTAGATAATGTTGTCTTCATTGCTATTAATAATATTCATATGTGTTTCAAGTTTATTCCTTTTTTTTTTTTTTTTATCTACAACCCGGGTTTAAAACATCTCTATTTTTTCTTGTTTTTTTCTCCTATTTTAAGTCTTTTTGCCAATTTTAAAAAGAATTTTTTATGTAAATTTCTTGCTATTTTAACTTTTTCAATTAAATTAAAAAAAAAAAAAAAAATAATTAAACCCGGTCAAACCTTTTACTGATGTCCTACTGAAAATGGTTTTGTATTCGC
>NW_027623742.1:0-9378 GCF_034508935.2 Berghia stephanieae
CGAGATCGTGTTATAGATAGTTCGGTTTCGGCATTTCGTTTGAATCATTCCCTATTCAGGTTTTTTAAATTTCTCGGATAAATGTCTATCCCCGATCTTACGGGGTAAAGGGTTTGGGGATTTTATTGTTGTGTTTAGTGTAAATTTTTAATAGGGGTTTTAGGGACCGATTCTTGGGAGAACGCCCCATTTAAAAAATGGTCATGCCCTTATTGTAATCATTGTGTCTTGTTATGTTTACCCCACTCTCCCTTTTGAGGTTTTTCTGCTGTCCGGGTTTTTTTGAATAAAACATGAATATGACAGTTTAAAAATAAGAATAAAATATTAAATAGAAGTGAAAAATTTTTGGGAGCGGTTGGGTAAGATTAAAAAGTTGTTTTAAAGGGGTGCCAGCATAGCAGGAAGAAAATACTCTCATGAATAAAACCCCTGAAAAAAAAAATTAAACCCGCTTTAAAATTTAAACGCCGTACCTGGGAAAAATAGTTTAAAAAATGGGGTAGAAAAAATTTTCGTCCTTCAAATATCGACGATTAAAAATGCCTTTCCTTGGTGAAAACTTCAAATCTGGAACTTCTTGAGGTTTTCCTTCCGGCCGGCACTGTTTCTAAACATCATTTTGATTTTGTATAAATTTTAATAATACGCTTTGAAGTCGTTCAATAAATTTTTTTCGATTTTTTTATAAGTTTTTGGTTTTTTTGCATTTGTATTCTTTAAAAATTGTTGTCTTATTGAAAAGGAAAAAAAACTAAACTCCCGTTACCCTTTTTTAGACTTTGGACCCTTTTTTAAAATTTTAATTTTTCTTCTTCTGTGCCGTTCTGGAAAAAGAAAAATTTTAAAATTTTGCCAGGAAGTTCAAGTTTGAACAGGTTGAAAAAAGACGTCTTTTACTCGTTTTTTGATGGGAATTTCAGTCAAAATTGAAAAAATGCCCTTAATTAAGCATGCCATATCATTTTTCTTAAAATCTGTGAATCAAAAACAACGTTTTTTGGGTAAAAGAAAGTTTGACTTACCCCTGTCGGAGCAAAGACCTCGATGTTTACCCCGACTCTTCCCCTCGTGTTTTGCCCTTTTCAGTTTGTTCAATGTGCATTATTCTTTTAAGCGTCCTTGACTTTTCTGCTTTTTGTGCATCACTTTTTGATTGCGAAAAAGTCGTAATTTAAGGAAGAAACAAAAAAAAGGGAAATAAATAGTTTATCGACTTTTCTATTATTTTCAAATTTCCCCATAATGCTAAACGCAGTGTAAAATATTTCTTAACGCATTTGTCTTTGAAAAAGAGGTTTGATAACAAATCACCACAGGTTTAGTAACCAACTAACATGCTTGATCGTTTTTCAAGATCACACTGTACCATGGGCCCAACGACGCATTTTCGTATTGCGACACTTCTAAAAAATATATAAGTTATTATTGATCTTGTTTTTCGAATTGTGGACTCGAAAGGGGGACGCTATCCATTGTTGAAACCGTGTTGGCCCTTGAGAATTTGCCCCGAGGTGAAATGGCCGGAAAACGATGGAAACTTACATATTTTTTCTGTCAAAAGGAAATTATTCTTTGTGTGGTTGGGGACAAGAATGAATTTTTGTCCCGTCCTGGGGGAGTAGTATGGATCCGTGTTGTTTCGAATAGAAACTTTTCCAAAGACATTAGATTTTGGTTTGGTTTGCACCCGTAGATATCGAGTGTCTGTAAACACTTTTAACAAATGTCGTTTCATCTGTTCTTAAATTTAAAAGAATATGTTCTTTCTTATTAAGTTTGTTTAAAATCTAGTTACATCTCTCTTTTAAAACAAACAATACACCGCCAACCCACACACACACACACACACACCACGCCATATATATATATATTTATTATATATATATTATTAAAAAACAAAAAACCCCGAAATAAATTTAAATTTGAATAATATTATAAAAAAAACAAAAAAAAAACCCGAAAAAAAAGTCTCACTTTTTTAAAAAAGGGGGAAAGTCTTTTGTTTTGAAAGTTTCGGAAAAAGGAAAAACCTTTACTTTTTTAATGATTTTTACATATCTATATGGGTCACTTAGGGACATTTACTATTTTGATGCTCTGATGTAACTGTTGACATTTCATCTTTATATTTTCATTATAGAATTCTGCCCTCAAAATTAAACAATTGTCTACGACAACAATTTCGCTGAAATACAAACTTTTAGCGTTTTCTGAAAGAAACCCGACCAAAAGTTTTTTGGGACGGAGGTCAGTTAATATTAATTCGGATTAAATCAATATGCAAATCGAATTGGCAACGGTGGTAGGGAAATTCCCCCGGGTGGGGGCCCAAAATTTTCAAAATTTTTAAAAAATTTTATTTTAATTTTTTATAGTAAACAAAAGTCGTTCGATTTTTTGAATCCGAATTCTCCACGAACCCCCCCCTTTTAATCCCCCTCCCCACCCAAATAAGACATTCCGGCCCTTACTTTTTTTTTGGCTTTCCTGCCCCCCCCTAACCAACCGCTTTTTATTTACTTTAAAAAAATCTTTTTCTGCTTCCATATCCCTACCCACCCACCCAACCACCCCCCCCCCCGTGCAGACGCAAAGGGGTTTTTTAAATTAAACTAAGCTTTGTTGACGGCACGGTTGGAATCAGGGTTGCCACGTTTCTTCCCCGTTTTGGTACTTTTTAAAACCAAATTCCCCAAGACTGGGCACTTTTAGTCTTTTAAAATTTATCGTCAAAAAGCATTAGAAGAGGCTTTAATCAGACGATTTTTATAGGAAAGGGGTAAAAAAAACATGAGTATTTTTTTATCGCAAATATTTAAAATTTGTATCTAGAGGAAAAAATGAAAAAGGGAGTCGAATTTGGCATTTTTTGATACTAACCCGCAGTGCGATTCTTTTATTTGGGATTTTTCCCCAAAAAAAGTTCTGGCATTTTGGGGTTTGTGCCCGGGGGACTAAAAAAAAATTTAACCCCAATTTCCCCAAAAAAGTGATGGATCTGTCAGAGTACGGAAATGAAAGAGGCCCCATCTGCTTGAGGCCCCCTAATAAATTTGTCTTAGGGGGCGGGGATTTGTTTAGATCGGATGTTTTGGGCGGCGGTCTTTTAATTTTCTAAGGCGGTCCCTCTTTTAAATAATAATCAATTTGTGTTATAAAACTATTTCCCATTAGTTAGTTTTGTTTTCATGTCCTGTTGTTTTTTTACGTTAGGTGATGAAAATCAGTGATTTAAAAATGCCATCGGAAGTGAAGTTCATCCCTTTTTTTGTTGTGTAAAATGAACAAGCCGTCTATACACAATTCCAAATTTAGTTTCCCAAAATTCCACACAATGCGTTAAGGGGGAAAGAAGATGTTATCGTTTTTTCTTTTAAAGCTTGGGGGCTTTTCAACTTTTTAAAAAATTTTCCATTATTGTGTAATATGAAAAAAAAATTTTTTTTTAAAAAAACTCTCACTTAAGCCCCAAAGTTTGATCATTTTTGACGAGTCGGGGTGTTTTCCCTTGATCTATATTTGAAGGATGATTTTTTTAAAAAATGTTTTTTGAGATTACGCATGATCTAAGGTTTTTCTAGTCTAAACAAGATCTGAATATGTGCATTTTGTTGTCACTGTCCCCGTTTTAATTTAAAATTTAATAAAAACGGCAGATCACATTTTTTTGCTATGCCTTTATTTTCTTTTTTCCTATCTTACTTTTAAAAGGGGTATATACTCATCCTTTAAATGCCTTTAACAATATCCATAATATTAATCGGGGAATAGCTGAAGCACTTACATTCATTTTTGCATAATCGTTAAGGTAACAATTAAAAGACAACGAAAAGTCAAACACAAACAATTATAGACAACTTAGGTTTTGGGAAAAACTTTTTTTTTAAAAATCAAAATTATACGAAGTTCCAGAAAAATTTAAAAAAAAAAAGTCTAAATCAAATATCAAGAAAAAAACTCCCCCAACAATAAATTTTGAATTGTTTCAAGAACGAGTATTTTTATTTTAACATTTAGACTATTTCAAAAAATTAAAGGCGAGATAATCAAAAAGAACACTCGCTTTAACGCAAACGAATGGGATCATCACGACGAAGTCGAGATTTTTTTGAACCCGCTATCTCCCCGCGGTGATTTGAGCTAGGTCTGTAAGATCCGGGGGAAGTACCGTGAGATGTTTGAGTCCCCTCCACACCTACAAACCCAAAAAATTTAAATTTATATGATAGTGGGACCTCAAGGTGAGATATCCGACCCGACGAATTTTGTCTGCCCTTTGCTTTGACCAAGCGTTTGAGTTCGAGAGATTATTGTTTTCTCGCCCATGAAAAAAGGGGGCCCTTTGGGAAAAATGAGCCCTTTGATGAAAGGGCCCAAAAATTTACCCCCTACAGACGATCAAGCCCCAGGAAGGGGTGGCCCCCCGATATCTTAATGGGGCACTCCCGTAGAAGCATTCAATGATTCCAAAGTGGGAAATGATGAACGTTCCACATTTTTCGTCTGTAGGGAATCTAAAATTCTCTTCCCTTGACCTAGTCAACGATGTTTATAATGTCTATAAAAAGAACGGCATAGAGACTTTAAAAAAACGATGAATAGTCTCATATATCATGTCGTGATTTGAAAATTCTTCAAATAACCTATAACAATTCCCCATACGCACAGGCAGGTTTTAGAATGCAAGAGGAGCAAAACAGGGGGTAAAAATATAAAGGACAATGGAAAATTTCGAGAAAGAACAAAAACCGCGTGGCACATTCGTAGACAGCAGCGTTTAACTGAGAGCAAATTGTTTCCCAGATGTATCCTAAAAAGCCCATCCAAAGAATTTCAAGCTTTGTTTTGTCTGTTTAAAAACTTTGAAACCGAAAAACTTTGGTCCATTGGCCAATGGCCTGAAGAATTTTAACAAATCGAAAAGGAATGAACCCACATTACCCCTTTTATAATGAATTTAAAACTAAAATTATTAAGACCAACGAAGGCATTGAGAAAAAATCAAAGATGTACAAAGTTCATGAATTGTGAAAAAAAAATAAATTGGGGAATTATCTAAAACGAGGTAACCCTGGGTTAAAATTTGTTTTAAATATTGATTTAGTTGGCGAAAATGTTAAAAACTCGGGTTAATAAACATAGCCGGGTTTGGACAAAATTTAAAATTTTTCAAAAACTTTTGCGGGGTTAGTTGTTAAACAAGAGACAAACCTTTGAGGGGGCATTATCTACCAGCTTGTTGAGATGTCTAGCAGTAATTGGGGGGGGGACATAACAAATCCCAAAATTTAAAAAGGATAGTGCCCGGGCTCAAAACAAAAAGGGGATTTAAAATTTGACCAGAAAACTTTCCTGCAAATATGGTCGATTTGAAAATTGGCTCTCACCTTGGTAAAAAAAAAGCCTCGCGATGTCAGTTTTCGAAAATTTGCTAAGATGAGGCGTCATTTTCAATCGATCTATATTTGAAAGACGAGTTTTTGGTCAACATTTTAACTACGTGTTTTCGCTGAGTACGGCCAGTATAAAGGATATGACATTTCATAAATTAATTTCAAGTCAAATTAAGAATATAAGAAGAGGTCTTGCTCTGAAAGTCAATAGTAATAATTATATTAATAATATTATAATTTAATATTAATTATTAATCATAATAATAATAATATAATAATAATAATAATAATATAATAATAATAAATAATAATAATAATAATTTTATTATTATTATTATTATTGTTATTATTATTATTATTATTTTTATTATATTTATTATTATTATTATTATTATTACTATTACATGTCAGTGCAAAGACCTCTTCTTATATTTTTTATTTTGACTTGAGATTAATTTTGAAATTTCAATATCCTTTATACTGCCGTACTCTTCGGAAAACACCGTTAGTTTAAAGGTTGACAGAAAAAACTCGTCTTTCAAATATAGATCGATTGAATTGCCGTCATCTTAGCAAATTTTTCTGCAAACTGGGACGGACAACGCGAGGATTTTTTATTACCAAGGTGAGCGCCATTTTAATCGACCGATATATGCAGGAAAATGTTTTTCCTGGTCAAATTTTTAATTACATGTTTTGTTTTGAGTCGGCAGCATATCCTTTTAACTTTTTGGGAGTTTGTCTATGGTCCCACGAATATGTCTGTTAGAATACATCACTCAACTAGCTGTGGTAGATATTGCATCCACAAACAGAGTTGTCTCTTGCTTAAACTAAACACCCCGCAAAAGTCTTTTAAAATAATTTAATTTTGTCCCCAAAGCCGGCTATGTTTATTAAGACGAGTTTTAACACTTTCGCCCAACTAAATTGCAATTATTTTAAAACAAATTTAAAACCATGGGTTGACCTCGTGATCTAGATAATTTCCCTCAGAGTGTATTTATTTTTCACCAATTCTTATGAAACTTTGTACATCTTTGTGTTTTTATTCTCAATCCTTCGCTTAGTTGGTCTATAATAAATTGTTAGCATTTGATTAGCATTATTACAAGGGGTCTATGTGGGTTCAGAACCTTTTACGATTTGGAAAAACAAATATAAATTCTTCACGGCCATTAGGCCCAATGGAAGCCGAACGTTTATCCGGATTTCTAAAGTGTTAAAACAGACAATAGCAATTGCTCTGTATTCTGTGGATAGGATGTTTTAGGATTCTCTAGGAACAATTTGCTCTCTGTGTAAAAACGTGCTGTCTACGAACTGTCGCCACAGCTTGGTTTTGATTCTTCTCCGTCGCATTCTCATTGTCCTCCATTATTATTTACCCACACATGTCTCTGCTACCGCTGCAGGTACTGAAAACCCTGCCCTACAGTGCGTATGGGATTTGTTTATAGGTCTATTTGAAACATTTCAAATCAATGACATGATGATATGAGACATAGTCATCGTTATTCTTAAAGTCATCTATGGGGCCGTTCTTTGTATAGATCATTATGAAACACATCGTTGACTAGGTCAGGGGTAGAGAATATTTTGATTCCCATATCAGACGATGAATGTGGAACTGTTCATCATTGCCACTTTGGAATCATGAATGATTTTCTTTCGGCGAGGTTGTCCCATCTTAAGTTATCTTGGGCACATCCTTCCATAGGGGCCTGATCGTCTGGTGAGGGGGAAACGTTTGGCCTTCATCAAAGGAGGCTCATTCTATCCGAGGGCTCCCTTTTCATTGGGCGTAGAAAACAATAATCTCTCTGAATCAAACGCTTGTCAAATGCAAAAGGAGCTAGACAACTTCGTAGTGTTGGGATCTCACCTTGTAGGTGCCATACTATCATAGTTAGAATGTAATTGTGTTTGTGTGGTGTGGATGGGACTCGAGGTCGATCTCACAGGTACGTTTCCGCAGGATCTTACTGACCTAGCTACAAAATCACCGCTGGGTAGGATAGCGGGGTCATAATAAAAAATCTCGACTTCAGGTGTGATTGATCCCATTGTTTGTGCGTGTAAAGCGATCGTGATTATTATTAACTTGAGTTATCTCGCTAATTAATTTTTGAAATAGCTAAATGTGAAGATAAAAAATACTCGTTCTTTGAAACAATTCAAAAGTCATCTTGTTGCGGAGTTTATTTCTCTGATATTTGATTGTGACTTTTTTTTTAAATTATTCTGTGAACTTCGGATAATTCTGCATAAGTAAAAAAGATCTTCCAATACCTCAAGTTGTCTCTAAGTGTTTGTGTTTGACTTTAGCGGTTGCTTATAATTGTTTCTTAACGATTAGTAGCAAAACTGAATGTAATGTTGCATTTCATGCTATTCCCGATTATATATTATGTGTTATTGTCTATAGCATTTTTAAAGGATGAGTCTTTTATCTGCTTATATATGTTAAGATAGGAAACAAGGAACATATAAGGCATAGCGCTAAAGTTTGAGTCTGCTCGTTTTTAGTAATTTTAATTTAAAACGGGTAACAGGTGATAACAAATGACTTATTCAGATCTTGTTTAGGGGGGGACTATTGACAATTCAATTAGATCTTATTTCTGTTACTCTCAAAAAAACACTTTTTATAATAACTCATCCTTCACATATAGATCGATGGAATTCACCTGATCTAGTATTAAAATATTGATAAAACATGGTGGCTTTAAGTGAGAGTTTTAACCCTTTATTTTTATTTCATATACGACAAATGGAAATTCATTTAAATCGTTGTAATAGCCCTAAGACAATTCAAAAGAAACAAAATCAGATACACATCTGTCATTTCCCCATAACGCTTTAGTGATGGTATTGCTGAATCTAAATTTGGAATTGTGTATTGACGGCATTGTGCATTTCACACAACAAAAAAATGGTATGAACTTCTACTTCGGTTGGCTTTATAATCACTGTTTTCATCACCTATTGCGTAGTGAAATTACATACAGGACTATGAAACATAAGATCACTATGATGGTAAATTTTTTATAATCAAGCAAATTGATTATTTTTGAAAAGAGGCACTTCGCATGTTAGAAAATTAATATGGACCGCCAGCCATAAGTCATCCGATGGATCTAATCGAACTCCAAGCCCCAGTATGACATAAATTTATTAGGGGACGCTCAAGCTAGATGGGCCTCATTTCATTCTCCGAGAGCTCTGACAGATCAAATCACTTCTTTGGGGTAAATGTTGGGGTTAATATTTTTTCTTAGTCCCAGGGCACAAACAGAATGCCAGATAGCTATTTTTGGGGGAAAATTGCCAAATAAAAGAATCGAACATGCTGGTTAGTATCAAAAATGCCAAATTCGACTCGACTTCTTTTTCTTGTTTCTCTAGATAGTATTTAAATTTACTTGCGATTAATTTAAAAGAATACTTCATGATTTTTTTTACTCCTTTCTATAAAAATTCTCGATTAAAAGCCCCGGGCTAAAGTTTGAAGGGGGTAAAGTTAAAAAAAGAATGTTTCCCCTCTTGGATTTGGTTTAAAAAATCCAAAATGGAAAAAAGGGAACCCCAAAAATTTTTAAAAGATTTGTTTTTTTCTTTTTGGGCCCCGGGGGGGGGGGGTTTGGGGGGGGTGGGGTTAATAAAAAAAAAAAAAATTTAAAATAGGGTTAGGGGGGGGGGGGCCCAAAATCCCAAAAAAAAGTAAATGGGGAAATATTTATTTGGGTTAAAAAAAAAGGGGGGGTTCATGGGTTGGAAAAAGTCAAACGTTCTTTTTAAAAAAATTTTTTACAATTTTTAAAGAAAATGCCCCCCCAGGGGTTTTAATTTTTTAAAAAAGCATTTTTTTGATTTTTTTTAACCAAAAAGTTTTATCCAAAAATTTTTTGGGGGAAAAAAACAGAAAAGCAAAGAGGGGGGGGAAAAAGGGAAAAAAATAAAATAAAAATTTAAAGAAAAT
>NW_027623743.1:0-9378 GCF_034508935.2 Berghia stephanieae
ATGTATTTAGTAACTAAACCCTCAAAATTCGCCCTCTATAAACAAAAATGCTGTTTGAAATGCTTTAAGAATCCGGACATTTCCATCTTTTTAAAAATTGAGCTTATATACGCAATATCCACTAAATGTGCCAAAAAGCACTTTAAAAGGGGGTCCCGGGTAACAGCAACATTTAACATGTAAAAACAGGCATTTTGCAAGAAGTAGCCCTGCGAGTTGAAAAGAGGCGAGGTTTTCTTTTCCTTTTTTGGGGGGGAAAAATTTAGGGGTTTTTTAAAAAAATTTTCTTCTTCTTTCTCAGTAAAATGAAATGCAATAAATATATCTTTGGGAAAAGGGGCATAAAATTCACAACAATAGCTAATATTATTATCGTCCTACACGGTTTTTGAAAAATTTTTTGTGAAAGAGAGAAAAGTTTTAAACTTTATAATTTTTAAAAAACCAGATATGGTCCTTCTTAATAAAAAAACGCCCTTCTGAGATATAAGCTCTGGTACTCTGATATATGACTTCTCTAAAAATTTCAGAGAAAAAATACATTGCAAAAGTTATAGCTCCCCCCCCAAAAAACAGAATTTGTCCTCGATCTTTTTGCAGAAGTGGCCATTTTCTTTAATTGATTCACTTCCCTTTTCGTTGCGCGTTTTTTTTTTTTTTTACTTGAAAAACTTCGTAATCCACACAAACTTTAAACGTTTTTCTTACAAAAATCAAGTAATGTAAGTTATTTTTGTTTTAAATATTAAATTAATTGGGGCGTTTCATGTCATGCTTCATTTTATAATTTACGATTCTCTTTCTTTTTTTTTTTTTTTACATCATTTTCAAATGTTTTGATTTGACTTTTTTTTTTCTTTGAGGGGGACGTTCAAAATTTTGGGGAACGGGGGCGGAAGTTTTTAAAAACACCTATTTTTCCCAAATTTTTTAAAAACTTAATAAACCACCCCAAACATTTATCAAATCCAACTTTTCTTTTTTTGAGGGGCTATTTTCATTTGAAAAGTTCAAAGTAACAACTAAATGACGCCGATTTAGGGTGAATGTACCCCCCGCCTCGAAACGTATTAAGTCGGTTTTTAAATTTGGGGGTTTTTGGTACCCAATCACAGTTATTTTATGCTTCAAAATTTGTACCAAAATTTTATATAATTCTGTTTTATCTATGCGAGAAAATTCCCGTTTGAAGTAGGGAGATATGAAAACCAAGTTTTAAAAAATCGACTTTGAAGTGAGGCACCCGTTTTCCCGCACAGTTAAAATTTAATTTGGGGCAAAGAAAACTCCTTAGTCAAAAATTTGACGAGAAAATGAAATTTTGGCATGAGCTAGTTTATACTTACTAATACATACACATTTTTGAAACAATCCAATTTTTACTTTTTGTATTATTCATTAATATGTAAGAGTCTTAAAAACAAAAAAAACACAAAAAAAAAAAAACGCCGACGATTCTCACTTTTTCAAAATTTTTGAATTTTTTAAATAAAGAAAATGAAATAAGAATTTTTAATGTTAATTTTTTTTGTCTTAAAAAAAAAAATACGATTTCAAAATGCCAAAATTAAAAAAGGGTTAAATTTGAAAGTACAGTTTTGAAACAACGGAAGCCGGGGGGGCAGGAAAAAATTATCAAGAAAGAGGTTAGAGAGAAGGAGAGAATGAGAGAGTAAAATACACACACACACACACACAAACACACACACACACCACACAAAACAACACCAAAAGAGGAAAAGAGAGAGAGAGAAGGAGAGAGAGAGAGAGAGAGAGAGGAGATAAGAAAAAGGGGAGCGGGGGATGAAGGGAAGAGACTGCTTTGTTTTAAAGGGGATGCGAGGAAATATAATAAAAAAATAAAACCCTGTATAAGTGTATGTGTGTGTGTGTGTTTTTTTTGTATTTGAAAGAAACAAAGGGAACGGGAAAAGGTGAGGTAACATGAAAAAAGGGAGGGGGCGGAGCAAAGAATTGTGGGGATATTTAAAGAAACTTTTTGGGTTAAAAATAAGTCATAGTCAACAACTGGAAACATTGCCAAGAGATTTCAATTAAATAAAAGGACTGGGCAAAACAAACATTGCTTTTTTCCATTTTGAGTCAGATAACACTTTAGAGGAGGGGTGGGGGATTGGTATGACTTACATAAAACATGTTTTGAAACCCCTTTTAATTTTCCCCTTTAAGTCTACCACATTGTTCATTGCCAAAAAAACCCATCCCCCCCCCCCCCCCCCCCCCCCCCCCCTTTTTTCAGTATACAAAAAAAGCACAACAAAACTAACATCTCTCTCTCTCTCTCTCTCTCCCCTCTTTCCCCCTTCGTCTCTCTCTCTCTATTCTCTCTCTCTCTCCCCCCTCCCCTCTCTCTCTCTCCTCTCTGTCTCTCTCTCCCCTTCATCAACCATCTATCTTCTATCATCTACCCATCCTCCACCATCCCCATCAAACTACTATAGTCTGCTGTCGGGCTGTCCTCTGTCTGTCTGTCGTCGTCTGCCTGCCGCCTGCCTGCCGCCTGCCTGCCTGACGCCTCCTGCCTGCCTGCCTATCTATCTATCATCTATCTATCTATCTATCTATCTATCATCTATCACTATCACTATCTATTTTCCATTAAGGGTTTTTCTTTTTTGTCTGTTTATCTTTCCTTTCATTTTTAGTTACAGTTCATTAATTGTTTAAGGCTCTACTTTTTTTTGCTTTTGTACTTAAAAAAAATGTTTATCCCACAACAATCCCGTAATGTAAAAATTAGGCAACTTTGTCCATTAAGCTAACATTCCTATAATTTCATGAATAATTAAAAAGGGGCAAAGGGGGACCCCCCCCCCCCTCAACATTACCCAATACAGCTAGACAAAAATATAAAAAAACACGTGGTGTTTTTCAAAATTTCAAAACACACCGTATGTAACACACGCACTCCCAAATCATGAACATCGCCCCAGCATTATGGCCCTACAGCCCCAGCGCATGTTTTAACGTGACCAAACAAAACATTCATTTTAAAATTTTTTTAGGAAAAAATAGATTTTTTCAGTTTTTTAAAGTTCATTTTTGGGTTTAACCATGAAAAAAGTGGAAACATCATGCTTTCTCTGAGATAGATAAAGACAAAAAACCCCTTTTTCTGGATACTTACATCTATTGTGGAGAAAAAACTCGGATTAAAAGCTTTGGAAAGAGTGCTCTCTGAGAGAAGTCAAAATCTCGTTTTGAATGTGCACGATAGTTGCATTTTTAAACTTAAATTTATATAACTTATCGTCATTGTTTAGTTGAATATTTGTTTTCTGTAGAAAAATTATTGTAGTTTCTGAAACAACCAAAACTTTTTTTTTTCCTTCCCTTTAAAATTTTCTCGTTTTTCCCAAAACCCATTTAAAACCGTTCAGGCGGGGGTCACATAGGCCATGAAAATAAAAATTTTTTTTTACTTTTCCCAAAACCAAAATAGTCATTTTATTTTCATGTCGTGATCTATTTTTTTTTTCCTTTTTTTTTCAGCTGTTTCAGCTTCTAAACATACTTTTTTCTCCAATAAAAAATTCTTTTTTTTTTTCAAAATATTACAAGGGGTGTTAAAATTACCACATAAAAAAATTTCATAGTTATCTGAAGCCTTTTTTCTAAATTATACTTGATTATCCAGGGGTTGCTGTGTTTTTGGTCACAAAATTTCCCTATTAAGCTATTAAAGATTTTTCATCACATAAACGTCAAAAAAATTTTTTAACCATTGAGATAGAGCAATATTTTTTTAAAATCAGTAAATGTTTCCCTCCCCTTTTTTTTTTTTTTTTTTACGAAATAATACCCATAAACTATTTTGAAAAATTCTTTGCAATGCCTAGAAAACGGGACCGGGACAAAACAAATTTTTTGACAAGACAACGTTTTTAAAACGGCCAGTACTCATTTTTACCCCGAAAGGGAGAGAAATGAGTAAAGACCTTTTCCAAGGACTAAACTATGCGCGGAGCGTGGGGCTCGAACCCAGCCCTTTCTGATCCGAAAGCAAGTGTCATACCACAAGACCAGAAAAATACCCAAAAACCCTTGTTCATATATGAACAAAAACAAAGAAGGGAAAAAAACCTTGGGGGTGGTAATTTCATAATTAGTATAGCTATTGTTTTAAAAAACTTATTTTTCTAATTTTTCTTCAAAAGTTTTATAAATCTGCAAAAAAAAAAAAAAACAGGGGGGCCCCCAAACCCCACAAACCGTCCCAACGACAAACCTGCCATTCTAAGAAGCACACGTATTTTCCTTTTTAATTTAAGAAAAAAAATTCAAGAACACACCCCCAAAAACCACCAACTTGGACAAAAAAAGTGGGGATTATCTTACTTTTAAAAACCCTGGATAATTCTCTTGACACTTTTAAAAAACAAAAACTCAAAAAGCTATCCCATGCGGGGAATTTTTTTCAACAAATACTAATCTAATTTCCCCCCCCAGTTTTTTTTTGTTTCTTTTTTACCTGTGAAAATAAAAGCAAAAGCAAAAATATATTTTGAGACACCCATAAAAAATAAGCCCACTGAAATTCAAACCGTTTTTTTTTTCTTTTTTTTTAAAGGGGTTTTACGGCACTTGCAACATATTAGGTCATATCGGGGCCCTTAAAAAGGAAGAAAATGGGAAAGTAATAAGTTTTAATTACAATTAAAGCACCCAAAAAGGTAAAAAAAAAGGGGAATTTGGTTCAAATAGGACAATTAGTTCCAAGAGCACACATAAAAGTACTTAGTTTGAAACACCAAAAAAAGTCTCATCCACACAAACACAGCCCCACAAAGGGGAATACCCCAAAAAGTTTCCCAAACCAAAAAAAAAAAAAAATAATACAGTGCCAACGAATATTTAAAAGGGAAAAAAATTATCCTCCAAAATAACTAAACATTGACTTTTTTTCCCCCTCACCCATTTTTTTTTCGCCCAGGGCCGGGAAAAAAACCCAATAATCCATTCCAAAAAAAAGACAGAAACAATTTTTGGAAAACATTGGGGGGGTAGAAGCACAGTAATCTTCCCGGCCAACTATGGGGGGGTGGGGACCCCCCCCACCCTTTATACAAACCAAAAATTTAAAATTAAAGGAAAAGGGGAGTTTTTTTTTCACTTTGATTTCTTTGCCCCAAAATTGACTGCAATCAAACTGAAAATTTGAATAATCAGATCATAAGAAAAAAAAACAAAAATAAAATTTTTTTTTTAAAAACCAAAAAATTGTTTTTTTTACATACTCAAAATAAAATAGCTTTTAAATCAGCAAACGGTCAAAAAAAACGGGCCCATATATTAAGGCAAGCCACATTAAGTTTTTCTAGAATTCGATTTTAAAAAAAGAAAATGCATAAAACCAAAATTTAAAAAAGTTATTATACTATCTTTTCTAAGATTTTGAAACGTTTCACGTGTACTAAAATAAAAATTTTTTTGGAATAATCATTTAAAACATAGATAAAATTTTTTATTTTTTTATTGACGTTGCATTATTGAGAAGAGGCATCGTTAATGCCCGCACTATCACTTAAAACCCGAATTTTACATTTTCATGAATAATTACTTTTTTTTAAATGCACAAACCAATGCAAAAACGCATCTGCATCAGTCATTTTTTGTTTGGAAAAAAAGATCGTCACAATCTAATTCAATGAAACAAAAAAATTAATATAACTCCTAAATTAGCGGTTCTTCCACTTTCCACTTTTCCCCTTTTTTTTTTCCCTAAAAAAACAGGAGCTGATGCTCTTTTTATTTGCATGTTTTTTCCTCTTCTCCAAATTAACTGTCCCACCATTTTTTCCTTTTCCTGAATAAAAGTTTTTAGTTTTCTTTTTGAAGATTTAATTTTTTTGAAAAAAAAACTAACATTCTGAAAAAAAACCTGGGATCAATTAAAAAAAAAAAAGAAATTTTCATGTTTAAGATGTCTTCAAAAAATAAATAAACAGGTAATTAAAAACATCAGGTTTTACCCCCATAGGATGTTTTTAATCTTTACAAAACAAAAGAGATAAGAGAAACAAGTTATCTTAATCAAACATCTATTTAAAAAAAGAAATATCAACTTCTCATAGAAATGTCTTAATCAAAAATTTTTTTTAAAAAAAAAAAAACATACAGCTAAAAAAAAAAAAAAAATAAACACCAAATCAAAAAAGAACACCAAATTTTTAAACATTTTATTACCCACTGCGTCATATGGCATTATGTCAAGGGTGACACAGATGCGAAAAAGGTTAAAAAATGGGGGCAAACAAAACAAAGCAAACAAGTTTACATGGGGAAAAAATAAAAGATAAAAATTTCCCCCCCATTATCAAAAAGAAATTTACCTTTTTTTTAATATTTTTGGGGGCTGTTTAAATTTGGGTTTGGGTTGGTTGCAAATATAAACAAAAAAAAATGTTGAACAAAATTAATGGGGCCCTTTTTTAACCATGGACAGAACAAACTATGGAAATACTTCAGGAAAAGTTAACAAACGCGACAACACCACCCCTCGTCCAAAATTACTCCCGGGGCCCCCCAAAGGGGACAGTTTTAGCCCGGTTTGTCCATGTTTTTTATAACATCACTGAAAAAAGTTAAGAGCGTCCTCCCCACAAACCTGTTTCAACACTCAAAGCCATAATTGTCCACATTTTTTTTCATATTAAAAATAATATTCTTAAATCAAAGAAAATTTTAAATATTAAAAACAAAAAAAAAAAAAAAAAATTTCCCCCCCCCCCCCCCCCCCCCCCCCAAAAAAAAAAAAACCCACACAAACCAGTAAAACCCATTTCCCTTTTTCCCAAATTTCTTTCCCAAACTGATACAATTTTTTTTGAATATTAACAAAAAGAATTTTCTTAAATAAAATTAAAATTTAAAAAAAAATTTAAAAAAACAAAAACAAACACACAAAAAAATTACACAACATAAAAAAAATATATTATATTATATATAATATATAACAGTCGAATTTCTTTAAAAAATTTTGGGGGCCTTCATACCATTTCGGTTTAAAAGAAATTTTTTGGGTTTTAAAAAACAAAAATTCCCGTTTTGGGAGTTTTTTCAAGGGGATAACATTTAAGGGAATTTTCCATTTAATCGTACAGGGGTTTCGCCTTAAAAAAACCAAAAGGAGTTTTATTTGAATAAATGCCCTCTTTAAAACCTTTTTTAATTTTTTAATTTTTTTTTTTTAAAAAAATTTTTTTTGGGGGGGTTTTTTAAAAATACTTTGGGGGGGGTTTTTTTCGTTTTTTTCCCAAACAAAATTGTTGAAAAGTTGAGTTCGGGAGCTGTGTTTTTTTTTTCATATCTATCTTGCTCAACTTTTTTAAAAAACAAAAGACTTCAAATAAATTTGATTTAAACTCCAACAAAATGTAAACACAGGGGTTTTTTTTTACTTTTTTTAAAATGTCAAGCAAAAAAGATGGAAAGTCTTGGGCGATAATTGATAATAATTCGCAACACTCAGAATAAAAAATAAAAAAGGGAAATGAAAAGGGGCATGCAATCCCTAAAAACTGTCTAAAAAAAACAACCCCTTTTTTTGTTGAAAAGGGCCTTTGGGTTTAAAAAGGCCTTTTTAATAAACACTCGCTTGCGTGATTCAAAAAACCCCCCAACTCCCCTCTTTCCTCTTTTTTTTTCCCGCCTCCACCCCCTGTTTTCCCTTTTTTCCAATCTGTCATTGGGGTTTTTCCCAAAAAGCCCATTTCGTGATTGAAGTTTTTTGCCAAACCCCCACCCCCACCCCCCAACCCCCCCCCCCCCCCCCCCCTTCATCTTGGAAACTTTTAACCTCTTTGTTTTATTTTATCGCCAGGCTTATTAAAAAGGGGCCATTTTCCCGAATTTTTGAAAAATAGAAAGAAAAAGGGGAGGTGCCCCTCAATTTGTTACGGTTTAAAAAAACCCCCGGCTTAGAAGTATTTCGTTTCAGCAAAAAATTAGTACAAAGATATGGAAACATAATTTATTTAATTCTTTGCGGTTTCGGGGTTTTTTTTTTGGTTTAGCTTAATTGGGTTTTAAAAAGTAATTTTACTGTATATATAGATAAAAGAAGATGATAGATAGAGAGAGAGGGGGGGGGGGAAGAGAGAGAAGAGAGAGAGAAGAGAGAGAAAAGAAAAGAAAGGAAGAGAGAAAAAGGAGAGAGAGAGAGAAAAAGGAGAGAGAGGAGAGAGAGAGAAAAAGAAAAGAAAAGAAAAGAGAGAGAGAAGAAGAGAGAGAAGAGAGAGAAAAAGGAGAGAGAGGAGAGAGAGAGAGAGAGGACTTACCATCTTCCAGCATTTTTCGTTCAGGGCGGGGAGGGGGTGTTGAAATCATCCAATCCATATTTCCCAAATAATTTGCGACTAGAATCACTCCCCAGGGTTATCGTCTTTGTTATACCATGGTTATCAATAGCTTTGTGAAACCACAATATTTTGCAAGACTGATCAATTTGTCCAAAATTTTCTTTTCGGGAGAATCTTATTTTTATCAAAGACTGAATAATGAAGACCACGTTTTACGACAACTAGAAGCTTTGGCAAAATTTTTTAAATGGCGCCTTCAATCACTTCTGATTTTTTTTTAATTCATAGAGGCTGAAAAATCATAGGATTTTTTTTCAATATGTGACGGATTTTAATCATTGAGGGTGGGGAAAATTGGGGTATAGGGAAACGCTGAATTTTAAAAGGTTTTAATCACCATTCTTAATTGAGTTGGGGAACAACAAGAGATGACTTGGAATTGGTTTTTGTTTTACAATGCAAGTAGGGCTAACTGAGAGCTTGGCTTTTCCCGCTGCATCAACAACTTTATGAACAAATCTTGTAAAAACGGGGACAATATAGTTGGGGAAATAGGAATGACCCTCTCCAAAAGAATTGAGGGCGTTTTTACAAAAGATTTCCCAAAGGGGCACTTTCCCCCCAAAAATTCAGTATTGGAATCGTCCGGGTGACTTTTCTACATAAAATTTCCTTCACTCTTTAAAACCCCCTTTTGAAAAAAAAAGAGTCCTTGATCTTTATTTTCCCTTTTTTATGTTTGATATTTTTATTAATTTGATAAAAAAAATAGGGACTGTACGCATAAAACTTGATCAATGTTCCTTTTTTCATCACTTATGTTTTTGGTTGAGGAAGCACTCATCTTGTAAATGTTTCCATGTGGGATTTGGGCATTTTTCAACTCTTTCGAGGGGTTAAAAATCTAGACAACTCTTTACTAATGTATCTTCTTTGGTTTGGAATGTCAACTGAATCACAAACGATAAATCTGGAAATCTTTTTTTGACTCATACAACCTATCATTAAATACCTTTGGAAAACCATTTCATTATGCATAACTTTTTGGAATTTTTTA
>NW_027623744.1:0-9376 GCF_034508935.2 Berghia stephanieae
TCCCAAACAAAAAACTGTGTAACCATGAACTTTTATAGTCGGTTAATACAGTATAGTGAGAACAACTCACAAACGCGGCTGGCAAAAACAATAACAAAGGCCCGAGTGACGTCATCTCGAACTATCTAAAGTCTGATCGTAGCCATCCTAAACTTATCGCACAACACTGACCAAACATGGCGTCAAGAACAAGTCTTGGGCCACAAAAGAAAACAAATCGTGAGTTGTATTCAATAGTTCAACCAATGGAATCACTTATTTCCTTGAGCTCTACTAACCACAACCACTAGACGCTGCATGAACCTCAAAAATGTGTCAAACTGTAAGTCCTGGAGGGTTCTAGTCGTGTCAGGTTATAATTTTAGCGATGGCGACTGTCTGATTAATGGGTTAGAACGAAATTGACGTCACTCACTCTTTAGCCAGCCATTATTATGATACTTCTCACTAATTCTTTCAATCAGACAATAAACGGTCAGGTACATTATATAGATAGTATGCGCTTGGCTAAGAAGCTCATAACATTGCCACCCGGAAGTTTAGCGGACCAACCACACAAAACTATGTGTAACCATGAACTTTTATAGTCGGGGTAATACAGTTTAGTGAGAATCACTCACAACGCGGATGGCAAAATACAATAACAAAGGCTTGAGTGACGTCATCTTCGTTCTATCTATAGTTTTGTGTGTTGGTACGTTAAATCCGACCTCTCTCTGATCATTGTTGTTGTTTTTTATAGATAGTATGCAGATGACGTCACTCAGGCCTTTGTTATTGTTTTTGCCATCCGCGTTTGTGATTTGTTCTCACTAAACTGTATTAACCAGACTATAAAAGTTCATGTTACACAGAGTTTGTGTGTTGTCCGTTACACTTCCGGATGGCAATGTTTGTGAACTCCTTGGCCAAGCGCATTCTATCTATAGATAGTATGCAGATGACGTCACTCAGGCCTTTGTTATTGTTTTTTGCCATCCGCGTTTGTGAGTTTTCTCACTAAACTGTATTAACCAGACTATAAAAGTTCGTGGTTACACAGAGTTTGTGTGTTGGTCCGTTATACTTCCGGATGGCAATGTTGTGAACTCCTTGGCCAAGCGCATTCTATCTATACCGCCAAAATTGCTGACTAGTTATCACACGGTTTCTCGATCCAACTATAAACGTTAAGTATGCATATAATTTCTGTGTTGGTTCTATAGATAGTATGCGCTTGGCGAAGAAGCTCATAACATTGCCATCCGGAAGTATAACGACCAACACACAAAACTGTGTGTATTCATGAACGTTTATAGTCTGGTAATATAGTTCAGTGAGCATTACTCATAAACGCGGATGGCAAAAAACATCAACAAAGACCTGAGTGACGTCATCTTCGAACTATCTATTGATCAAGCGGTAGAATAGTAAAGTTTGTTACTTAAGACACATAAACCTGTGTAGTTTTTCTCTGTTTACCAATCATTGCCATTGTTTTACATTATGACGTCGGTGTGGTTTGCTCGTGTCTATTCACGAAGGCCGCGCTCATATCGCTGGGACAAATAGGATTCAATTGTCTGATGTCTCGTCCGCCCAAAAAACCAGCAGCTTGGTTCTAAACAAAGAAAATCGGTACTTTTTATCTTCATGCTGGCTAGAACTTTTTCACATGTCATGTGATCAGAATGTATAAAAGTCAAAACATGATCAGATTTATATTGGGTTTTTTTCTCCTCCGGATATACTTTTATGCTCGTCAGAGAAGTATTTCATAAGGCGTCCGCCATTGTTACATAGTTTAGAACCAGTTACTAAGTTACTATGCGTCAATACAAGGAAGTGACGTTACGACTGTTGAAGACTTATTTACCAACAAAAAACGAAACCCCTTAAAACGTGAGCTTTATAAAGCGCGATATCCACTAAAGTTCTCAAAACGTTTTACAATGGGGCCCTGACCAACAGCAATATATTATAACACGTAGATGAGACATGACTGACACCATTAAGGCGATATTACATTTTTTTTCTTCCCCAACAGAGACAACGCGGCGATGTGGTCAAGTGAAATGACACTAGCCTTCGATCGGAAGGTCCTGGGTTCGAGCCTCGCTCGCGCTTAGTTGAGTCCTTGAGAAGGCTCTTTACTCACATTCTGTCACCGTACTCAGTGTAAAATGAGTACCTGTCCGTTAACAGCGATGTCTCTGTCCGACAAATAAATGTAATATTGCCTAAATGTTAAATGTAGCTGTTGGTCAGGGACCCCTTGTGAAGCGCTCTAAGCATGTTCAGTAGATATAAAAGCTCAATTTAAACGCTGTTAACGTCCAGGTACTCATTTTACACCTGAGTACGGTGGGAGAATGTGAGTAAAGGGCTTTTTTCAAGGACTCAACTATGCGCCAAGCGAGCTCGAACCCAGGACCTTCCGATCCGAAAGCGTGTGTCATACCACAAGACCACATACAAACAATGGAATGAATAAAGTTGACACCACGAAGCTCTTTATTATTGATTTGTATCAACAGTTGGGTTTCACTTGATTCTTACAAGATGCTACGCGCTAACATAAAATACTCACAACATCCGCCAGCTGGTAGAACCGTACCGTAACCTCAAACGTTTATAGATAGAACGAAGATGACGTCACTTTGGTCTTTGTTATTTCTTTTGCCATCCGCGTTTTTGAGTAATCTCACTAAACTGCATTAACCAACTTAATACGGCTCTAGGTGTGTTGGCCAGTTATACTTCCGGATGGCAATGTTATGAGCTTCTTAGCCATGCGCATACTATCTATAGTCTGATTGATAGTATTTAGTGGGAAATGTACTCATAAATTTGGCTGGCTAAAAAACAATAACAAAGAGCGAATGACGTTTATGTCATTCCATCTATAAACTATAAAACGCTAAAAAAAAATTACAAACAGTTTTATGTGTTGTTATGTTTAATCTGGATGGTGGATTTTGTGAGTATTTTACCTTAACCAATAGCATCAATAAAGGTGTTAGGGTGTAAACTGAGTGATCCATTTTCCTTTCAAGTCCGTTTTACTCTCAGTTATTTGACCTTTCTTTCAATCGGCCTTTTGTTTTATCATAGCAAAGTGAGTGACCCCTCTCGTTTAAGTTGCCGAACCGAACAGGAACCGAACGCGAACGTTTTATCTCGAAGAAAAAATTATTTCAGTTTCCTACCAACACATCAAAGTGAAACACACACGGAGTTTCTTTGTTATTGATTTAGAACACATTGTAATACATTATAAGGATGATCAGTTCTCACTGAATAAATGTTGAACAGTAATATAAACATTTAGTTACACGGAGTTTTGTTTGCTGTTATCTATGTTTCATGCGTTTGTTGTGAGTCAAAACATAAAAATGTAAAGCGTCTATGACACACGTATATTACCAAGTTAGCGATTGCACTCGTCGGGTTGGACGAACGATCGCGTGATCAAATTTTCTTTCCCGTTCTCTCGTCACAACAATGGGAGCGATCTATATTCATGTTTCATCCAACCAAGTCATCAACCACATGATTTGTTGCTGTCCAACGATTGGATATTTCTTTAAAAATGTAAACACGCTGCTTTGTTTATGAAAGTTGTAAACATACCCCTGTGTCAAGCTGAACAAAATGACCAATCGTGATGTTTAGATATTTCAGAAACTGTGAACACTTTTCACTATGTGGGTCACTTTGAGCACGTATTCCAATGTGACCAATGGCCTCGAGCAAATGGAAATGTAATATAGATAGAATGCGCTTGGCCAAGAGTTCACAACATTGGCCAAGCGCATTCTATCTATAGATCATGCCCATTCAGAACGAAGATGGAGAGCCTGGCTTTCACGTTAGAAGATGGAAAACGGTGAGAATAATAATTATTGATATTTATCATTTTGCGACAACACTAGATTTTTTGTAGAAATTGCGATTGATCCTTTTTTTTTTTATCGCGGGTGTAAATTGTTGACATTGCACTTTGTTTGGTAAAAATCGGACAAAAATTACGACTTTGGTGATAAAAAATGACTTTGATGACAATTATTTGTAACTTAAAAAATATTATGAATAACATAAACTCCATTATTGCGGGCCATTTTGTCATTTGTGGTAATTTTATTGTAATAGAGAGATAGGAACTTCCGAGTTATTTTTTCTGATGCGAAATTATTACTTTGTATAATTTAGTACCAAGAAAAATGGTTGGTAAATAAAAATGCTACCTTCTTTGATCAACCGCCATCGTCTTTATTCGTGTAGAATTGTGAGTAAGCGTCCTCTCTAACCGGCCGCCGAAACAAAGACTCTACTCGCCTCCATGTATTACGCTATTGTTATGCAAAAAGTAACACCTTTTTGAGTAGGCTTAATCGCTAAAATCTAAAAGTAAAAATAAGTTCTGAGGAATTCGAAAGTCACATTGCTGAAATCAGCTTGAAACTAGAAGAACATTGTTTTAATTTCTGAAAAATCGGTTGAAAACCGACTGTTTTACGAATAAATTTGATTTAAAAATTTGTTTTTCTTTATTTTAGCTTTTTAAAACAACTTTTTTATTTATCGGCCGATTTTCTTGATTTTTATATCATTGTTCACATCTCAATGAGACGAACACGTTTATGTACTCATTTGATTCAAAAGAGTTTAAAACACAAATTTCGTTTTAGATTGTGAGTCCAACCTTACAAATTAATTCGTGAGCGTTGAGACAGTGACGTAAACATTACATACAAAACCTCGTGGTCCAAGCCACATTCGTTTGTGTTACACAACCACTTGTCACTTTCAGTCAACCGTATCCTTTGAAGGTATGCCGCATTTATGGATGCTCTCAAAGATACGCAGCATCGTAATACCAAGATCTCGTTCATGGCGTCGAGATGACGTGAAGTAAAAAGGCTAACATCCGGTATCTTTTTCTCGTCGTTCCTTCGGTGCCTCGATGGGACGATTTCGCGAACTGGAACCGAACGAGACGAACATGAATGCGCTCAGTTTATAGTCATTGGTAGCAATGGTTGTGTGTGTTGGGTGATTCATCTGACTGTACATGTGAGTATTTTACTTTACCGCATATCATTCAAAGAATCACCATGTAATCCGATAAGTTCAGCAAAAACTGCCATTGTTTTGGGAATAACGACTGTCGGACTGTCACTCAGGCCTTTGTTATTGTTTTTTGCCATCCGCGTTTGTGAGTTGTTCTCACTAAACTGTATTAACCAGACTATAAAAGTCATGGTTACACAGAGTTTGTGTGTTGGTCCGTTTATACTTCCGATGGCAATGTTGTGAACTCCTTGGCCAAGCGCATTCTATCTATAGGCGTAGCCATCGTAAACCTGGCACAAGAACCGCAGCCATCGTTAACTTATAGATAGTTCGAAGATGACGTCACTCGTGTCTTTGTTATTGTTTTTTGCCATCCGCGTTTATGAGTAATGCTCACTGAACTGTATTAACCCGACTATAAACGTTCATGGATACACACAGTTTTGTGTGTTGGTCCGTCACACTTCCGGATGGCAATGTTATGAGCTTCTTAGCCAAGTCGCATACTATCTATAGATAGAATGCGCTTGGTCAATGAGTTCACAACATTGCCATCCGAAGTATAACGGACCAACACACAAACTCTGTGTAACCATGAACTTTTATAGTCTGGTTAATACAGTTTAGTGAGAACAACTCACAAACGCGGATGGCAAAAACAATAACAAAGGCCTGAGTGACGTCATCTTCGAACTATCTATAGTCTGGTTAATACAGTTTCGTGTGAATTATTTTAAACTCGGATGGCAAAAAACAATAACAAACAAAGAGTGGCGTCATCTTCGTTCTATCTATAGATATTTCAAGATGACGTCACTCAGGTCTTTGTTATGTTTTTTGCCATCCGCGTTTATGAGAAATGCTCAATGAACTGTATTAACCTGACTTTAACGTTCATGGATACACACAGTTTTGTGTGTTGGTCCGTTATATACTTCCGATGGCAATGCTATGAGCTCTTTGCCAAGCGCATACTATCTATACAGCCGATGAGAATTACTCATAAACGTTGATGGCAAAAAAAAAAAAAAAAAAAACAAATAACAAAGACCCGAGTGACGTCAACTTCATACTATCTTTCTCCAAAAAATATGATTTAAAAAATTTTCAAGCTGGCAGCTCTAAGTCACTGACAACTATTTTTTTTCTTTTCTTATTTATTGGTCATAATATTTCCATGTTTTGACAAGCTGAGCTGTGAACAACGATAAGAGCTCATTCGCGAGGAAGTTGGATCGCAGGAGTGGTGGAGGAAATAATCTTGTTAGATAGAATTTAGTGATAAAGAAATAGAACCATGAACAGCTCCAGAATAATAATATAATAATAATAATAATAATAATAATAATAATAATAATAATAAATAAAATAAAATAATAATAATAATAATAATAATAATAATAATAATAATATAAAATAATAAGAAGAAGAAGTAAGAAGAAAAGAAAGAAGAAGAGAGAAGAAGAAGAAAAGAAGAAGAAGAAAAGAAAAGAAGAAGAAGAAAAACACGAAACGTCTTGGGCTCAAAACCCTTCTTCTTTAAAGCTAATTAACAATGTGAAATTGAATGTAAGCTTCAATTTAATATACGAAAACAGATAAATGACGTTTCGGTTTCCCCTTTATGTGGTACCACGACAGTATCTCATTCGTCTGTCGTTTTCATTCATCCTGTTTTGTTGATAAAGGGGAAACCCGGACGGTCCACATTATCTGTTTTCGTATAATATTAAATTGAATGAAGCTTACATTCAATTTCACATTGTTATTTATTCTTAAGCTTCAAACAGCAACACTTATCTATCTCTTCGAGTCCCAACTGTTCCGTGTTTGGTATTTTTTCTTTTTCTTTTTTATTTATTTATTTATTTATTAATTAATTAATTAATTTATTTTATTATTTATTTATTATTTATTTATCAACTTATTTATTATTTGGTTAAGCTGTTATTTATATTCGTATTTATTGTTCAAGTTCACAGCTTCCAGCAGTTGTATTCCTTTAATATAAAATTCAGTAATCTGTGTATATAAAGGCCGTGCAGGAAATGAGCCGTCACCTTACCACCTAATGTCGTTGACCATAGAAACTAATCGCCCCGATTTAAGACCAATCCATAGCACTGATGCTGGTTGTCAAACGATGACGTGGAAACAAATACTGTCACGACCCTACCACCTAACCTTATTAAGGTCGTTGACCCAGTGAAATTCCGCCGTTATAACCTGATCTGGGAAAGTAGACAACCAAGTGTGTGGTAGAGCTTTTAAAAAAAGAGCTTTTATATAAGCAATATCCACTCAATGAGCTCAAAGCGCTTTACATGGGTCCCTGACCAACAGCAACACTTATCATGAAGAACGTAGACATGACGTCTGGTGGTACCGTAGCCATCGTAAAGTTATAACCTGACACTGACCAAAAAATGACGTCAAAAGGCCAGTATTGTCCGCAAAAGAAAACAAATCGTGAGTTCTATTCAATAGTTCAACTAATGGAATCACTTGTTTCCTTGAGCTCTACAAACGACAACTCACTAGGAGGTGCAAAACCTAAAAAATGACGTCAAACTGCCAGCCTGGGAGAGTTCTGGTTCTACTGTCTGGCGAAATGTTAACGATGGCTACGTCTACTGTCAGTTAACGATGCTACGGTGATACACGCGGCTAGTCGTGGTCTAGTGGTATACACTCGCCTTCGGATAGGAAGGTCCTGGGTTCGAGCCCCGTTGTGAACGGCGCAATACATAGTTGATTCCTGGAAAAGGCTCTTTAACTCACACTCCTCATCGTATTTTGGTGCAGACTGAGTACCTGGCCGTATAACAGCGTGTCTCTGTCGGGAAAAAAGAATGGTAATATCGCCTAATAGGCGTCATGCCTCGTTCACATGTCACTTGTTGATGTTGGTCAGACGAAGCCATCATCAACTTATAGCATGACACCCAACCCTCTAGGGCCGGTAGTTTGACGTTATTTTTTTAGGTTTGTGTATCGTCTAGTGAGTTGTGATTCATTGGTTGAACTATTGAATACAACTCACGATTTGTTTTCTTTGTGGCAAAAGACTTGTCTTTGACGTCATTTTTTGGCAGTGTCAGCGTAGCCATCGTAAAGCCTGACACTGACCAAAAAAATGATGTCAAAATACCAGTCTTTTGCCACAAAAGAAAACAAATCTGAGTTGTATTCAATAGTTCAACCAATGAATCACTTGTTTCCTTGAGCTTTACTAACGACAACTCACTAGACACTACACAAACCTAAAAAAATGACGTCAAACTGCCAGTCCTAGAGGGTTCTAGTGTCAGTGATATTATTTTAACGATGCTACGGTCAGAGCGTAGCCATCGTAAAGTTATGGCCTGACACTGACCAAAAAGTGACGTCAAAATGCAGTCTTTGCCACAAAAGAAAACAAATCGTGAGTTGTATTCAATAGTTCAACCAATGAAATAACTTGTTTCCATGAGCTCTACAACGACAACTCACTAGGCGTGCAAAAACCAAATAATGACGTCAAACTGCCAGTCCTTTTGGATTTCAGTATCAGGCAAGATATAATGCGTTTGGCCAAGGAGTTCACAACATTGCCATCCGAAGTATAACGGACCAACACACAAACTCTGTGTAACCATGGACTTTAAGTCTGGTTAATACAGTTTAGTGAGAACAACTCACAAACGCGGATGGCAAAAACAATAACAAAGGCCTGAGTGACGTCATCTGCATACTATCTATAACATAACGATGGCTACGGTTCTAGTGTCAGGTTATACTATGTTAACGATGGCTACGGTCAGGACCCATTGTAAAGCGAGTGACGTCAATTTCGTTTCCAACAAGTTTTTCTGTGCAAACTTAAATGTTTTATGATCTATAAATCGTAACTGAGAGGATATAGGAAGAAGACGATGGAGGTGGATGGACACACGCTTAGAAAGAATGACTCAACTATAACAAAGAAAGTATTGGACTGGAACCCTCAGGGCAGAAGATCAAGGGGAAGGCCACGAGGAACATGGAGAAGAAAATTAAAGAACTGATATACAAGAAATGGTAAGACCGGAATGAGATAAAAAAAGTTGGCTCAGATAGAGAAGGGGGAAACTGTTTTTCTGGGCCTATACCTGACCCAGGGAAAAAGGCAATGAAAGATGATGATGATATCGTAACTAAATTTGACGGTATAAAAACAATAACAATGATAAGAGAGAGGTCGATTCATTCACGTTATTGTTTATAAAGAACCAACCCCTAATGTCCGAGCGTGCCAAGGGTGTCACAAATTCCATGTATTTTTTTGTAAAAAATTTTTTAA